>NC_072384.2:61927238-62227238 GCF_028885625.2 Pongo pygmaeus | reverse complement strand
TTCTTTTTAAAATTGGCAAGTAAAGGGAAATAAACACGTACCTTATTTGATATCTGAGGATAACAATCAGCAAAAGTTAAACTGCAGAAAACCCTACAGAACAAATGACCCAGTTTAAAATATTGTTTAAAATATATAAAAAGAAAGAAAAATAGAGGGAGGCTAAGTGTATAGATCAAAATTAAAGATGAAAATTTATAGGTAAAAATCTATAGATCAAAAGAGACAAGGTATGTTTCTACTAAATGCAATGAGTGGACTAGTGTCCCAATTCAAACAATTTTTTAAAAATCAGAGAAATTTTTGTATTGATTGGCTAATATTTAAAAGCATGATAATAGAATTGTGACTATGCATTTGTTCTGAAAGAAAATATTCTTTTAGAAATACATGCTAAAATATGTGCAGATGAAATGATACGCTATCTGGAATTTGCTATGAAAAATCTGAAGCATGGGGGATGTAGGTAAGGGTGAAAATGAAAGTTACCCATGAGTTGATAATTATGTAAGCTGAGTGTTTGCTACATGGGGTGCTTTTATTCTATTTTCTCTTACTGTGAATAGATTCAAAATTTTCCACAACAAAAAAGTTTCATAATGTCCCTCTGGGCAAAAATCACTTGTGGAAGAAAACAGATAAGACCTAAATAAGAGTGATTAAAGAAACAAAACAAAATAAAACAAAAGCTTGCCTTCTCCCTTTTGATGGTCTTGTTCATGAATAACTTCCCAGTGCTTCTTTTATTCTAGCATAGTGAGAAGAGTTTGAGTAAGACAAGACAATTAAACTTCAGACAATATAGAGTACCTTTGGTAAAAAGACTGCATGAAAGTTGTATGAACATATGCTGAATGTATCTTCCAGAATGCTTGCAGTTACCCTATGATTAAAGATTTTTGGTTATAATTATGTATTTTAAAAGAGAAATTCTGCCCTAAAGAATATTCACTATAAAATGTAAGCAGACATGGTGATAAATGTTTCTTTTTACAATTTAAACATAATTTGCAAAAAAAATTAAGGAAGACTTTTTTATCAATGTGATATTATTTATACTGTTTATTAAACAGTTACAATAGGAATATGATTAATTGCATATAATCAAAGTGAATATAAAGTATAGAAATGAGTATTATGAATAACAAATTTGTGTTTGCATTATTCAAATTCAAAGCTGTAACTAAATCTTATCCAAAATATTTGAAATAATCTTCTTTGATTCTAAACACAATTGAATTGAGAAAACCACAGTTATAGCTAAAATTTGACTTATGAACTTTCTTTTTCAAATTACAGAAATATTCATCAGCAAGCTGTTGGCTGATGTGACCTTAGCTTTTCAGAAGACATTCCAAAAATAAAACACACTTCAGTGAGTCATGAGAAAAAGTATTTTTCGGGGATATTGCATAGGATTTAAGGAAGTAACCTTTTCCTTTGATGCACTAAGTTGCTATAATATCTATTTGACTATACAGTAGTCCTTTCTTAGCCATGGTTTTCTTTCCTCTGGTTTCAGTTATCCATAGTCACCCATGGTTTGAAACTAGGTGAGTATAGTACAGTACAAGATATTTTGAGAGAGGAAGAGAGAGATCACATTTCTATAAATTTTGTTACAGTATATTCTTATGATTATTCTATTTTGTTATTAGTTATTATTAATATTTTACTGTGCCTAATTTATAAATTCAACTTTATCATAGGTATGTATGTATAGGAAAAAATATATAGAAAGAATTGGTACTTTCTGTGGTTTTAAGTATTCATTAGGGGTCTCAGAACATATTCCCGGCAGATAATTGGAGGCTACTGTATTCATTGTTAAGACTATGAGGTGCACACACACACACACACACACACACAGAGTAGGTTTAATTATGTTAACAGGTCTAGCAAATTAACTATCATTCTAAAATAAAAACATATTAGACAGGCTGAAGTTATACTTCATTATTACCTGTTACTCCAAAGTTGTCGTTTTGCTCTAACTCCTTTTCCAAATTCACAACATAAATTACAGGTATTAGAAAACTTTTCATTCTAACTCTTTCAGCCAATAATTTTAGTGTCAAATTCATCTTCCCAGGAAAACGCAACAATAACCTATATTTGAAACTGTGTATATTAGTCCTTAGTTATGATTGTAGCCTTCATAGTTCTGGCCCCAAAAGTAAGGTATTAATGTGCTTTTATATACTGTATACTTTTTAAAAGAATTCCTCACCACCTGTGGGTAACAAGATATTCTTTGAAAATTATTTTTTCATAACTATACTTTTACCTCTTACATTTGGGTTTTAAGTATATTTGAATTTCCCTCATACATGTACAAAAAAAGAAACTGAAGTATAAAGATTGAAAAGTTGATCAACATTGGGATTTATAAACAGTGTGACTCTATAGAAAAATGAATAGAATTAACAATTAGAGTTAGCAGGATAGGTTAGCAAAGTTGCTCAAGTTAAACTGAACAAAAATAATATGGTAGCCCCCTGCTTTCATCATTGGGTGGTACATTCCAAGATTTATCCTGGTTGTCATGTATGGCAGGGATTCCTTCTTTCTGGCTGAATAATATTTCTTTGTATGTGTATACCACATTTTCTTTATTCATTCATCTGTTACTGGATATCCCTTCAATTGGCAATGTACATGCACAACTCCAGAGAAGAAACATGCACGAGAGGATTTGAGAGGTCTGTGCAGTTTCTGTCTGGGCTGATTGGTGAGGGTTTTCTCCTGTAAAAGACTAGTTCATGAAGACTGGGAAAGGTGGCTGTTTTTACTAATATGCATATAACAATATAGAGACTTAAGGGAAATGAAGAAACAGGTAAGTTATGGCCCAAACAAGGGAACAGATACATCTTCAAAAACTAACACTAATGAAGAGATATATAATTTACGTAAATTATATATAAATAAAATAGCATCTTTATGGTAGATAAATTAAAATATCTTCCATAAAGATGCTCAACAAGGTCAACAGGATACCAAGGTCAGCATAAATAAACTGAGGATTTTAACAGAAATTATATGAAAATTTACCAAACAGAATTTTTGGATCTGAAGAATGCAATAACTGAATTGAAACATTCACTAGAAGAGTTCAGGAACCGACTAGATTAGGTTAAAAAAAAAAGTCAGCAAATTTGAAGACAGATCATTGGAAATTACTCAGAGAAGCAAAAAAAAGAGAAAAAGAATGAATGAAAAGGATTGGAGAAAGCGTGATGATGAGTTTATGGGACACAATCAATGGGCCAATATACACATTATGTGAGTTCCAGAACAAGATAAGCAAAAGAAAGGGCCAAAAACTTATTCAAAAAAATAATAACTGAAAACTTCCCACATCTGGTGAAGGAAATAGATATTCACATCTAGGAAGTTCAACAGATCACAAGTAAGATGAACACAAATAGTCTACACTGAGACATGTTATTAACAAACTGTAAAAAGGCAGATGAAAAATTCTGAAAACTCCAAGAGAAAAATGACTTGTCACATATTAAGACATCCTCATAAGGCTATCAGTGGATTTCTCAACAAAAGTTGCTTCTCTTTAAAAAAAAAATCTACTATTTTCTCATTATCTTCTTCTGCCTTCTGTTATAGTACATCAATTTGATTTTCTTATTCAGTAAATTATTATTTGGATTTTTTCATCTTGTACTTTTCTGATCTACTTTAATATGCATTTCACATTACATTGTTTATTCCTCTAGTTATTCTTGAATATTTTTAATGACTTCTTGTTCTTACTTCATCACTATATCTACCTTAAACTATCTGAGTACATTTACTATGTTATTTTTAATGTTTTGAATTTTCTTTTCTAATAATTTTGATTCATTTAGTAAAAAGTGTCTGTATGTTTCTTTCATCCCGTGTGCTTATGTTCCCTTAGTGGTATCGACTATTACACTAGTAATACGTACTAGTGAAATGTTGAATGCTAACCCCTAGAGTCATCATAAAGAAGAGTGTCATGATTAGAATTTATATATGGCAAAAATAAAAGTGTTCAATATTAATATTTTTCTGTAAAGATTTTAACATAATCACCTTCTACTGTTTCTTTTAATTATGTATAATTACTCTGTAGGACTTAAAGTTATTCTGCCATCATTTTTCCTTCATTGAAACATTAAACATAGCTCTGATTTTCTTTTTTAAATAAAGATAATCAGATACTTATTTGAAATTCTTAATTATTTTTTATAATACCTGAAATTTTTTAATTTCCATAAATGAGACCTCAGGCCTTCAAAATGTCTTTGAATTTGGTGTAAAAAATTTACTTAGAGCACTTGAGATACAAAATAATGAAAGCCTACTAATTACATGTTATTGTGTTTGGCCAGTAAGAAAGAATGGCTAAGGCAACCAAAAGGTTAATCCAAGCATAACCATGCATGTACTACACAATTGCTCTCACCTTCCATATTGAACGTTGACATCAAGTAGTATAAGACTGCTGATCATAGGAAGTGACCTGAGGGACAAAATAGACTGCAATGTGACTGGAAGAAAAATCTTAGCGTCTGCGTGTTTTAGTATCTTTCACTTATGTAGATATTGGGGTAAAAATAAAAAATTTGTGTCTTCTGATTTCAGATGTCTGTCCACACATGTAGTGGCATTCTGCTACCAGCATCGCTGACCCACAATAGCTGATTTTTAAATTTTTAGGAATTTTGTAATGAAGTTGTTAAAAATCATTTAAAACTATTATTAAAATTAAAGTCATTTTAAAATGCCAGCCAATATTAAAAATTAACTGCTATATACTTACACATAAATTATATTCAAAGCAACTCATCACTTCCTTATTAGTTTACTGAATTTTACTATTACCTATGCTCTTGAGGTTATTTGCATCTATTTTCTGAATGGTAGAAATGCCACACAATGACGTGCTGCTGTGCATCTCTTCTCAGTTTCACATTCTGCAGCATCAGAAGCTGGTAGCTTGAAATGAGTCATAGTGTTAGTATCTATACCTCAGGAATCTGCAAGCACTGCACCTCAGGGTTTGATTTATTGTTTTGTAGATAATCTAAATTTAAGAAAGTGATAGAGAAAATGCTAATAAGGCAAATAAATAAAAGTGTGTAGAGCCTGTAGTGGTTATGTTGTGATTAGCACAAAAAATGAGGAAATATTATTCTAGTATTCACAAACTATTATCTAACTCAACAAAGGAGTCATTCATGCTGAAGACAAACAAGTGAGGTTTCTACACATACCACAGTTGCTTCACTTTCATCTTATTCATTATCATAAGTGAAAATATCAACCAACAACCAGGTCGGAACTACACTAATTCATGAATTGCAACCATTTTGGCTATAGATACCAGGATTCAGCAAAATTCAACTGAAGAATTATGTGAGAATTAATGGACTATATGAAACTTACAACAGAGTATTGTATATATTGTTATTATTTTTAAATTGTGAGCTATACAACTTTTATATCAGTGAAAGTCATAGTAAACCTGCATATGTATAAATGGATATACATATGTAGATTTTTAAAAAATATAGCTGGTTTTTAAACACCTGTGAGCACACCACTACCACTGTGCTCATGGATTAAGTCTCAGATAACTCCAAACATCCATTTAACTTCTCACATCATGGTTCATCCTTTGGTTCATTGTCTCTCTCCCTTTCTCTCTCTCTCTCTCTCTCTCTCTCTTTTCTAATTTAATCACACATCACTAGATGGTGAAGGACATGAGAGTACCCAGGAAGGAAGGCTTATAAAGAATTTGTGATTTTGGTCAATCTCTTACACTTGACAGATAAAGAAATCTGCACCTCACGTCTTCTTCACTAGGGCTGTATGAAGACTAGTATTTCAGCAAACAGTTGCTGTAGAGATGCAAATCCAGTTGGATTCAGTGTGAAGTGTGCAAGTAAAAATACTTGATTTGTGGACTTCCTGATAAAACCTATCTCAAGGCAGCAATAAAGGCTATGTATGACCATTGTCTCAATACTTGCAAAAATAACAGAAACTTAGATTGAGATTGGGGACTTTTCTTGGCCATAGCTAACAGCTTCTAGTATTTTAAATATGTTTAACATAACCACAAATGAAGAGTGTATTATAAATAAGGTTGCAGGGAACTATTTAAACAAAGACTCTTAACATGAGGGGTAAGTCTGCATGGCAAATTCATGTAGACCTTTTCTGTCTTAGGAGAGGTTATTTTGTTTGTTTGTTTGTTTTTTCTTCAGTCCGAGGATGTTGATTGAAAATTTCTAACAATTTGAAATAGCGAGTAGGTTGAAGTCATGTTTTTGTATTTAGTATCTAGCCCACATATTCCTATTTAAAAACAAGGTTGCAAAAATTAGGGTTTTCACTCCATCTGTTTAAAACTGGTGTTTGCCTAGTCTGGGAGTTCTTTTTTAATATCATAAAATAAAATATTTCTCACTAGAACGTGACAAAAACTTTATTACTAAGAAATCAGAGCTATTCTATGGGGATTTGGAAAGAAAAAATAAGCCAGTTCACTTCAGAACAAATCCTCTCATAGTTACCCATTGTTAATATTTTGACATTTCTACCTTTTAGAATACAAGTTAGGATTTATTACATGTCATTCAGCAAGAATAAACAAATGAAAAAACCCTGCAGCTAATAAATTCAGCACACCTGTAGTGGAAATAAATGCTGGTATCCCATGTTTTTTGCAAATTTACTACATTTTCCTTAAAAGAATGGATTAAGTATAGATATTCACTGTATACAATATTTTACAATAAGGTTCTTTGAAATAGCAAGCTCCCACTAATGAGCTGAATAAAAGAATAGCTAGGATGGAAGGAATTGTAGTGGGTAGGCCTACATTCACATTGTCACTATTAGGAACTAAGGCACTGTTATCTTGTCTGAAACGTACAGCTAGTATATATACATATATACCCAACTGGGGACAAGAGCTTGTGTCACCTAACTTCCCTTCTTTCTGAGAGAATAAAATTATCAGTGGATTGGAAGAGAGGTGGGAGATTTTGTTTCCAAATTCTTTTCTGCGTCTGAAAATTTTTAACTCTGACTCTTAAAATTGGGTAGCCATACAACATGTCAGAAACATATCCACTAGGCAAAATAAAGTTTACTCACTTACCTAGTGAACATTACTTTATAGAGAGCAACTAAAAAGGTATCCATATGCAGAATCAGAGACATTTGAAATTAAAGGATATGTGGAGACTAGAGAAGAAATGTTTTATTCTAAACTCTGTATGTTAACTATAAACATGAATTGATACTTTTTAAACATAAAATATATCATAATGTAAATATCAAAATGAGTGTTGTTCCATTCAATAGTATGGCTCTTGTTATACTATGACACTCACAACCCAATTTTGAAAGTTCTTCCAGAGCCACTTTATGAGCCATCAGTGGAAAGGAGAGTCTCATTATGTTTCAGTCCCAACACATTTTTGATGAAGAATGTATAAGCTCTGCTTTGTTCATACCATGTTCTCTACAGTGGGTTTTAAATGATTTCAGGCTATTTCCAAAACCAAGTCTACTCTCAAAGAGATAAAACACATTCACTGTTAAATGTATTAATGTTACGTTAAATTTTCACAAGCTCTTAAGATAATTATAAAAAGTTGCAAGAAACATGTTTAGACAATGATGGTCATTGAAGTCAGTGCACTACCTGCCAATAGGTTGATTTTGAGATGAAAACACTACTTGGAAGTTACAGCCTGATATGTTAAAAAATGTCTACGGCCATACCACCCTGAACGCATCCAGTCTCATCTGATATGTTAAAAAAAATCATGTCACATTTTAGGTACACAGTAAATTCAGTTAAATGTGGCATGAGATTTTAAAATCAAATATAGGTGTCCAGAGTTTTTAGGGCTTCTTCTAGATGTCAGCTAAGGAATTTTATCCTTTAGGGACTGCTTTTGTAATTGTCCTTTTCAAGTAATACTGAATTCATTTCAATAATCGGCCTTTATCTCATTCATTCATTCATTCACTCAAGTGGTAGGAATACAGCTGTGGAAAAACAGGCGCTTATTCTCCAGTGAAAGAAACTGAAAATAAATACGTGGTGACTAATATAAAGTCAGGGTAAGAAGAGCTATAAGGAAAAATTAAGCAAAAGAAGGATGTGTTAATGAATGCCAGTTTAATCAAGAAAGTCCTCTTTGAGAAGCTGACAAATGATCATATATCTAAGTGCAGATAGTGGAAATGTGTTCCTACCAGAAGGAACAATTGCATAGATTCTGAGGACTTTGAAGAATGACAAGGTGCAAATTGAGGCTGAAGAGAAGTGAACAGGGGGCTGGTGATAAGAGAGATGGACCTTTCCTTAGGATGGAGTTTGGAAAGTGATGAAGGGCACAGTACCTGGAGTCAGATCATTTGGATCTACATGATAGCTTTATTGAATATTATCTGTGTACGATTTACCTAACCTCTCCATGTTTTGGATCCCCACCTGCCAAATGGGGAAAGCAGTAGTAACGTCTCATAGATGCGTCAATTAAATAACATGCATGGCACTTTACACGTTGCGTCAAAGATGACATATTAGGTGAAGAAAGAGTGGAGACATGAAGTAGTATCTTTTTTAAAAAAGAACATTGTCTGTTCACATATTAAAATGGGAAACCTTATAAAGATTTAACCTTTTAGTTCTACCTCGTAATTAGGGCTTCCCATGCAGTTATTGCTTTCAACCCTCTCTGCAACAGCTGCCATTTATTTACATTTAGGTTTAGCTGCCTTTCTTTAAAGCAACACTCCTTCTACCCAAGATCATAATAAAAAAGAAAACGTTTTAATGATTTTTTCTATAATCACAGAAGTATTAAATGTTCGCTAAAGACATTTTTAACAACCAGAATTATAAATATAAGAAAATAATATACATCATGACTGTAATCACAGAATACCTTCCAAGATCATTACATATTAGTGAATTGAACTATTTCCAGTGACTTAATATTGTGGTAAATGTTTGATCATATTTTATGGCCACAGTTTGAATCATATTGGTCTGCTCCAAAACTTGTGCTCCTTCTTCACATAAACTTATAGCATAAAATACCCTGGGTATAAGAATGCCAAAGAGCTTTTGAAAAGGGCTTAATAGTCAATGATATCTTCACTTATTGAGAAAGCCCTAATAAATAATAATATAAAACACTTTACTCTAGCATGTAAGTACGATACTATATTAGCTGGATAAAGTTTTATTACAAGATTGTGCTAATGTAAAGCACTCAGCAATCTAGGAAACAGATGAAAGAACACATATAATCTATCTTCTGTTTAACAGACAAGAATACTGAGACTCAGAGAAAATGTTATCTGTTTAAGTCACAGAAGACAAAACAGTAAATTTTTAAAATACCAAACCTAATTCAGTGCCTTTTTAGTTTTTGAGAACAAATTTTTATAGAATAAATATCAATCACATGTCTAGACTGCAAAAAAACTTAGAACATTAATTTTTAGGTGGGGTTTTATTTGTGTGCTGATCTGCAGCCATGAACTACAGAGACTTGTTTCACTAAAGGCTATGACCAATCAGAACTTTGAGAAGATTTCTTTTGCTAGTAAGTAAGATCATATCATAGAAAAGGACTTGAAGTATGGAAATCCACTATTTTAAACCTATTTTATATAGATAGATATTCTATTTTGAAACTTTTAGAATAAGAATCACGGCAATGAAGGAAAAGTAAGGAATAATAAAATTTTTAATTTGTTTTAAAAATTACTAAGATTTGTTAAAGGACCTTCCGAAGTGTGCGCACACACATACACACACACACACACAAACACACACACACACACAAAGACATGCTCCCAGATGAAAAGATCTATACTGTAAACATATCAGAACAACCCAAATTAATCTATACATTTAACATAATTTTAATCAAAATTAATTCTAAACATACTTCCTGTACTTTCCACTTATTTTTAAGTAAAGTTTTAATTTTGAGATAATTGTAGCTTTATGTGCAGCTTTAAGAAATAAAACAGAGACATATATGTACCCTTTATCTAATTCCTCCCATGGGAACAACTTGCAAAACTGTAGTACAATATCACAACCAGGATTTTGACAATCATTTTCCAAGACACTGCTTCTGTCACAATTGCTGACATACCATTGGCCCAGCAAATAACATGGCTCAATTTAGAATATGGGGCAAGATATTCTACATCTTGCCCAGCATCTTGTTCAAAGATTATTGGCTCTTTGATTAGTAATATAATTATTGGATTATATTACTCCAACATCTTGTTCAAAGAAGCTACAAAGTCTTGGTGAAGGGCATAGATACGGGGAGAGCTGATGATCTGGGGACATTATGGGATCAGTCCACCATACCAACTGATATAGTTTGGATATTTGTCCCCACCCAAATCTCATGTTGAATTGTATTACCTGATGCTGGAGGTGGGTCCTGGTGGGAGATGTTTGGATCATGGGGGTGGGTCCTTTATAGATTGGTGCTGTCTTCGTGACAGTGAGCTCTCTCAGGATCTGGTCATTTAAATGTGTGTGGCACTTACCCACTTCTAGCTCCTGCTTTTGCCATGTGAAATGCCCATTCCCACTTCACTTTCTGTCATGATTGTAAGCTCCCCAGAAACAGATGCTTCCTGTACAGCTTGCAGAACCATGAGCCAATTAAGCCTCTTTTTTAAAATAAATTACCCATTCTCAGGTATTTCTTTATAGTAATCCACAATGGCCTAATATACCAACTTATGACATGGCTGTGAGGATGAAATAGTGTACTTCAAAGCCCTTAGTATAATACATTTTACACATTTTGTTATTCTCATATTAGCATGATATTCTCATTATTAGCATGACATTTATAACAAAGCTGTTTTTACTAACCTATAGCTTTAGAACAGAGGTCAGCAAAGTTTGGCCCCTGGGCTACACCTGGCCCACTGTCTCTTTTTACATAGCCCATAAGAATAGGTTTACATTTTTAAATGGTTGAAAAAAGAATTAAAATTTAAGGATAATATTTCGTATCATGTGGAAATTATATAAAATCTAAATTTCAGTGTCCATAAAGTTTCATTGGAACACAGCCATCCTCAGTTTACACATTGTCTAGACTGCTTTTCCACACCAATGGCAGAACTGAGTAGCTGCAAGAAGAGCTATGTGGACTGCATTGCCTAAGATATTTACTATCTGGTCCTTTACAGAGAAAGTTTGCCAACCCCCTGTTTCAGAATATTTATGTGGAGCTCCTTAGGTTTTAAACAGACATTTTTAAAGAAGTCTAGCCTGGTTATTGAGTCACTTCTCTAAGATCCTTCAGTGAATATTTGGAAGGTTAGGAGTGTTATTACATGTGACTTTGACTAGAAATATTGTTAATGTACCTGCTTTGTCAGCTTAATACATACCATATTTTCCTCCCTCACAGCTCTTTTGTTTTAATATTTCAACTTCACAGCTGGCTATCCCTGTACTCCTTGCAGCCCAGGTTTGGAACATTAACTGATATGAGTCTTAGTGGCTAGTTGTTGCCTGCAAAATTTTGCTAGAGGAAAAGTCCAGTCCTGGAAGCACGTGTCAATTCTCCTTCCTGTCAGAGGCAACAAAAACTATTAATATAACCCCCAGGCTGGAGTCTGTTGGCTCTGACCTAACTATTTAGGTTCAAGCTAGACATAATCCTGCAGAAATACTGGATAATAACTAGTAAAAGGAATAGCCTGGCACAGAACTCCGATATTCCAACTACAACTATTAGAATAATACTACGTTGGCTAGGCACAGTGGCTCATGCCTGTAATCCCAGTGCTTTGGGAGGCCGAGGCGGTGGATCACCTGATGTCAGAAGTTTGAGACCAGCCTGGCCAACATGGTGAAACCCAATCTTTACTAAAAATAGAAAAATTAGCTGGACATGGTGGTGGGTGCCTGTAATCCCAGCTACCCGGGAGGCTGAGGCAGGAGAATCACTTGAACCCGGGAGGCAGAGGTTGCAGTGAGCTGAGATCATGCCATTGTATTCCAGCCTGGGTGACAAGGGCAAAATTCTGTTTGAAAAAACAGAACAAACAAGAAAAACAACAACAATAATACTACATTACTCTATATGTGTGGTTCATAAGATGTTTAGCTCACATTTTCAAATCATCCTTATTTTTTAAATTAAATAATTTTTTATTAAAATAATTAAACATGTCAGAATTAAAAATCTGCCCTCAAGCATACCATTATGCTTATATATACTACCTTTCAGTTTTGAACTACTTTCAGTTATCAATATATTTAATTTTATGGCTAGTAACTAAACTAGCCTGAGCAATTTTATGTAATTCTTCATAATCAAGTGTAAACATAAGCTTCAATTTTTTATCTTTCTTAACGCTAAAATAAATTTCTAGGTATTCAGTACAGTTTGGGATCAAAATACTATCAATTTTGCCCATAGGTACAAGCCACAAGACATGTCCTCTGTCCATCAGTTATTTTATGTCTCAAACAGCAGTTTTCTTAACACTTCTTTGTCTCAGAATTTGCCTTCCCAGTTGAGATGCTCTCTCTTTCTGTCTCATCTGGTGAAATAAAGAATCTACATCCCTGTTGTCTCTTGTAGTAAATACGTCGTCTATGTCTGCTTTTTCCAATCGTAAGGAATTGTCACGAGTCTGAGACCAGCCTGGCCAACAGACCAGCCTGGCGAAGCCCCATCTCTACTAAAAATGCAAAAATTAGCTGGGTGTGGTGGTGGGTGCCTGTAATCCCAGCTGCTCAGGAGGCTGAGGCAGGAGAATCACTTAAACCCAGGGATTCGTCCTGAATCAGTTATTTGAACTCTGTACACATCTTTCCCTCTACATGACTAAAAACGAGAGTGATTACAGCCAGGTAGCTACAACTTCCAAAACAACATCCAATTGGTGTTTTACAATCAAATGTAAACACTTTTTCCCTTTACTTTAAATGAAGTAGGAAGAACTTTTCTTCTGCCTAGTAAAGCTCAGTGAACTGCTCTGACAAGTGGGTTGGAAAGTGAAAGCTGAAATTGGCTTCTATGCTTTTTAAATGGTCATCTAAATGATACGTGTTGAAAACTGACAGCAAGTTAACTTGCTAAAATAACAGTATTAAAGTATTCATATACTAAAAAGGACACTATAGATATTTTAGAAAGTATACATTAACCTATTTCAAGAACATTTTGAGACCAAATTGTTCATTTAATCTGTCATCTTCCTTTGTTTTAAAATCACTCTGAGAGCTGTCTGTTTCAAAGTCTCATTATTTTAAGCCATTCTGAGTTTAGACGAATAACTGTATCTGAACCATTCTCCCCTTATGCAGCAGAAAGTCAGCTATTTATTCATGAAAAACTAGAAGAGAAAGTGGAAGGGGTTTCAGAGTAGGACTCTTGGAGAGCCCTCTGCCAGTGCCGGAGAACAACTTTACTGAGTTAGGTAGAGAGGGACTTTGGAGCACCAAAGTGATAAAGTAAAACAGGAGACATTTTCACAAAGAGAACCAACAGGTGTGCTCAGAACTGCAGAGAAAAAAAAATGTGCATCACAGGGGCAATTTTCTGTGATTCTCAAAAATCTGCTTTTGTTCAGCTGACATTAAACTGATTCACTTTGTTTTTCAATTCTAAAGATGCCAAGAATTCACTGGCTAAAAATATGAGAGGAAAAACCATGCTACATTGCAAAATTTAGCCACTTTAAGTGCCATGTAAAGAGTCTTGTACTTGAGGGCAAAGCACACTTTGATCAAAGCACATGGGTCCTGTTGTGAAGCTTTGAAGAGAAAATGCAACATCCTAAGCACATAACAATGAAAAAGGGAAAAAGACAGATGGGAAGAGAAGACCAAGAAACTGCTCTTCCTTTGTCATCTTCTTCCTCTTTATCCTTTCATATCTATTGCCCTTAGCATTTTTTTGTTTCTTTCTTCTGTTTGGGCCCCGTCCCTTTTCCTTTTGTTCCCTGCCCTTCTGAAGGTAATAGCTATTGTAAACCTGCTTCACTGTAGGAATTGAGGCTTCTGCTGCGTTCTCCTCTTTTTAGAGAAACAAGAAAACATTTACTGTGTGAAGCATTCAGAACTTACTCTGGTTGTTGACTTCTAAGTTGAGAGCATATTTTACCCTTTCCAACTTTTGAGTTATGTTAACTGCCAAAGAGTAACATGACTTGTGGGCATTAGGAAAACGTCCTCCAAGGTTGAACGGGCACACAATAGCTCAAAGTTATTCTTATAATGAAAAAAATAAGAACTAAATTCCCTTTGAAATCTATTACTGAATATGCAGGATGAAGATGGAGGTGGGGTACTAACTTGTGATTTTTGTTGAGCAACGCACGTTGCAGAAGCCTTTCAAACGTATAACCTGTTTCCCAAAGGACCAGCCATTTCTCCCATTTATATTTTATCAAGGTGTTGCTGGTCAGAGACTGTTTTCAAGTGCCTTCCTGGCAAAGCCAGAGACTAATAGATTAATGGTGGTAATAGCAGCCTCAGTGAAAGAGTTCTAAAAATACAGTACCTTTCAAAATCTCTGCTGATACAAAGGCCGGATGATAACATCTAGATTATTGCTCTAGGAATATTTTCAGCCCAGAGGGCATGCACTGAATAAAACAGGGGCAAGACTGTCATGTAATCTACATTTCCCCTTAATAACTCTGGCTCCTGGCCTTGTGATTTTCACATATCATTTCAAAGACTTTCCTATTATTTGTAGACAAATATTTTTTTCAGACACATGGAAATGTGTTATAAAAAGTATAATGGTTATTTTAAACATCTTATAGGTAAGTTTTTTTCCTGTGGTGTGGAGTTGAAGTGACATTGAAGAGGATCATCATATGAATCCAAAGCAAAATTGCAAAATGGCAGTTTGTAGGCCATAACACATCTGTTCTGCTTGACCTGTAATATATTAGAAGAATTTGAGTCAACTTTTAAAATCTATAAATTTCCCATTAAAAAGTCAGGGTGCCCAGCTTCTCCTGAAAACGTGGAAGATCTGGTTGCACTAAGCCTATATTGAGAAACAGCAAAAATCAACAAAGCTAAGTAGAAGCAGCTGCTAACAGGCAGCTCTGGCCAATGTTCCCTGGAATCCTTGATACTTATTGCATCCTTACACAGTCCATGTGTTATATACCTGCTGTCCTCCCACTGCATTCATGCATACAACTTGCCCTGAAGGCTTTTGAGTCTGTGATCCTCATTCCAACCAAACACTAAAATTAGAATGTGTCTTCTCCTAAATATTAATAGACAATAGTGCTAACTTGCTTGCACTTTCTGAGTGTGTGTGTAAACACAGGTTTCTGATGACTCATTGTGCAATTCGGCTGCACAGTGTACTTAGCTTCTCCACAGGGCCAGTGCCAAAGGACAAACAATAAATAGGCTTGGGTCATTAGCAGATCAATGGAAACAAAAATAGAAGTTCTAAAAAAAAATCTAAAAATAAGCTTATCTAATTTTATTATACATGCATGTTTTGTAGTTTACAGCTTAGCATTGTTTTGTTTCAAATTATTATGGCATTCCCCACACTCATTTTAGTGCTTCAGGGTCTCTAAAAGATTCGTCTGGCTAATTCTGAGCAACTGGCTTTCAAAGCCCCTCTTGAGTCTTGGAGATAATTTTGGGTGTCAGTTTTATTTCATACGATACGGAGCAAAGCTATTTTAACATCTGACCATCTTTGCTCACATTATTGGCAAGTCTTTGGCTGTCACCCTGGAAAACTAATTTGCTTCCACTTGTTCTTTTCTTTTTTCTTATCTGTCTTGTTTGATGCTCATTCATGTGCAGAAGGATGGGTTCCCTTCAATATCTACTCTCATCCTTTCAACATCTACTGTTAAACTACCAAGCTGTATATCTTCATAATTCTGTGACAATATACAATTTTAAGGACATGGTACATACTGGGCAGTCTGCAAGGGTACAGATTATAAGTTTGACAAATATTCAGGGAGGAAAGGTATTTCTAAAGGTTAATGAAGATAAGGAGTTCTTAGGGAGGTCTCGAGTAGAGCATTTGCAGAGGCAATGATGGCTAACAAGTCAGGAGAAAGGAATTCTGAACACAGTAAGAAAAACAAAGGCTTGAAGATAGAGTTTGCCTTGGGTTATTGGGAAAAGTATGAACAGATCTGTTTGGTGGGAGTAAAATTTTACAAAAGAAGAGAGGGACAGAATGTAGTGGACATTGAATTCCAAGTTTAGAAGTTCAAAGTTTATTCTACATAGATAAGAAATAGCTACAGAAGACTCAGACCACCATCTTATGTGAGCAATTAAGAACCTCTGCCTTATTAAATCACTGTTATAGATGATCACCCATCTTATTTTTCAGTTGTTTTAGGGGAAGGAAAACTGTTAATGCCCACTGGATTGAGAAGTTTGGTTTCCAGGGTTTTGCTCAATCATCAAAAATAAGGAATGAGCTTCTGGATCTAGAGATTCTTAGCACTTCACTGTCACATTATTGTTCTATATTTTCTTAAGCTAATACTTGTATCATGCCTACTCTGAGCTAAACACTGTTTTAAATACTTTGTCTTAAATTTCAGTTTCTAATCACTCTCGAAATATCTTTTTTCTCCAGGACTAAAATGAACTTTATTTAATTATCACAATAAACCTAGGAGATAGGTACTAATACCATCTCTATTTTGCAGATGATAAAATTAAAGCATATTTGGAACTTTAGGGCATATTAGGGTTACAACAACTTTTTAATGATGAGCTTCAGCATGCTACTGCCCCACCTCTCCATCATAAAGTCTAACCTTGATTCTTTCATTTGTATAATTCCTTAAATAGTAGCACTAACAAGATAAGAGCAATCATTTATTGAGTGCCTACCTTGTACTTCTCTACTATGTGTTGGTACCAGCATTAGGTGATTCCAAAGATATATTCGCTTTTTCTGCATCATAGCTGTGTCATCTGGTATTCTGCAACTCTAATTTTCCCTGTCTCTATGACATCCACAGTGTTCTTTCTCTAGTCTTTCTCCAGGATGACAGGGTGTGTATGTAATGTTGATTCCTCTACAGATGCACATTATATATTTGTCATCAAATTATCACTACTTGTAACCGTTCTACTTATCTCTAGTGGTTCTCTTTGGCACTCTATTGAACAATGATTCCAATCTTTAATCCTCCCAGAAGCCCCCGTTTCGCCCCTAAATCCTTTCACTTAGAAAATGGCCTTAGAGAAGATGAGCTTCCTGAGCTTCACTCTTCTCACAGTAAAAAATTCTCACCTGTCTCTCTCCCTCCTTTGATCCTGTCTTAAAAGATGAGGTGTTCCCCTAGAGAGGAAACTAATTGCTCTACTTATACCTCTAGGCCTGTGTCCCTCAATACTTTCAGGACTTTGATCTTCAATGTTTTCATTTTTAAAAATTATTTTTTCTTTCTCTAGTCCCTACCTCATATTCCCTGGCCTACAAATAAACCTACCTTAGCTTTACTAAACCAAGACTTCCTCTGGGCCCTGACAATAATCTAGCTGCTATCTCAAGTCTTTCTTTCCTTTGTCTTAAGGACCCCCATCCTGACCTTGTCAATATTTTGTATATTTATTTGACAATATATTGTTGAGTGCTTACTATATGCTAAGAGCTATTCCACAGTCTGGAAAATTCACAGTAAACAAAATAAAATTCTTTGTCACTATGGGTATTACATGGTATAAGGGAGATAAATAATCTATTAAATAAATAAGAAAATATTTTACTATGGAAATTAAGAGAGCCACCAAGAAAAATAGCGTAGGCAAGAGAAATGGGAAGTAGATGAGGAGGTTATAATTTTAAGATCAGAGAGGGAGGAAACACTGAGAAGGAAATATTTGAATAAAGTTTAGATGAAAATGAGGAAGCAAACTTCACGAATATCTGGGAAGAAAAGAAAGCAAGTGCAGAGGCACTGGGACTGAAGAGTATCGCTTATTCTAGAAACCATCAGGAGGTCAGTCTGGCCAGAACTGATCAAATGGGGGAAACGTAGTAGCAGGTGATGTCAGATGTGTCCAGTGATGTCTCTTTTTCACTTCTACTGTATCCTTCACTACCTTGCATTTTTTGAGGATATTAATACTTCTTTATATCAGAGCTATTTGTATACATTTCCTACATCCTTATTTGAATTTCATCTTCCTTACAGTAGTATTTAATCTTGTTCATGGTTGTATCACTCACAGACACCACCTTTGTTCTTTTGATACAATACATGTGCTTGATCAATGTTTCTTTAACATAATTAAATTATATAAATGATGACATTAAAAATGAAGCATTTCTTTCAAAACATATTTAAAATTATTTTAGTTAATTTTTTTCAGGTACAGCTGAGTGCTAGCTACATAGTTTATGATAGAAACTATCTAGTTCGTATCCTCCAGTTGTAAATAGAATGATATCTATTAGTCAATTTGGCCATTACCAACTGATGTCAATGCTTTCTATCTTAAAGTTTAATGATCCTAGTTCTTTTTACCTTTTATTAAAATTTATGAATTCTGTTTGCTCTTTCAAATCTAAAGAAGTGTCAGATCTTCCTGAATTAACCTGAAATTTATAGCTAAGATTTGTTTAAAAAGCTAAACAAAAATGGAATCGATTAGATGCTTTATAGTTACACCAATATGTGTTGTCTTTCTTTACTTTCCAAATCCATAGAGAATAAATGATGTTCTTTGAATGTAAAATCTCTTGAGGGACAAAAAATGGACTGTCACAAGATGTGTTAATAAGTTGTGTTCTTGGGCTTGAGTGAATGTATATTCTAGTGTGCTGTTAAAGAACACCATGAAACTGGAGATGCCCCTTGGCTTTCAGAAATAGAAAACTCCCCGCTCCAATTGTACTCATTAAATTTCTCAGTTACACACGTTGTAATATATAAAGTGTTGGTTTAAATGACCAAACCAACCTCTAACTGTAGTTATTGCCTTTTTAAGTATGAGAGGCAATTTTATCATTATTATTTTCTATGTGGACAAGCATTATGCCAAGCCTCTTCCCTCCTACAGGCAGCTGCATTTCAGAGGTGGTGCCATGACTGCCCTGTGGGTGAAGGCAATTAGAGGCAAATAATTTATCAGGAGCTCTGTAAGCTTCTGAAATAAAAAACATGTTACAGAAGTACCAGTTAGTATATTTCTGGTGGAGTTTGAACATCTTTGATTATGTCAAATGGTAGGATATTAAGAGTAAAAACATTGTTTTACTCTTATCTGAGCCCCTGACTGGGCTCTGCCATTTGCGAACTATGACCTTGTGGGGTTACCTAATGCCTATGACCTTCAGTCTTCTCATCTGTAAAATATGGAAAATAAGGTCCCTCTTATAGAGTTGTTATGAGATTGTAATAAGGCACATAAAGTACATAGTGGGCAGTATATGGAAACTGTTCAAATCATCATTATCAATAACAACAGCATCATCATTCATATCATAAGCATGATCATTGACTTACTAAAGTCATTTTTATGGAGATTATAGATTTTCTCCAGTTTTTTACTATTGGAAAAGTTATTAGTTTCTTAAAGTTTCTGTAGGTTAAAAGGGGGAACTTTAAATAAGTCTCCAAGTTTTACTAGTTTGGCTAAGCCATCCTAACTGCAATGAAACACCACGGTCTCCAGCACAGCTCCCTTAGTCCTCCTGTCTTTGTGTAAGGGAGCACAAAAGATTGTACATTTGGCAGAGCACTATGCTGTGACTTGAAAGTGTACCTCTGTGGGCATGCACAGCAGAAGCTCATCTGAAACATTAGGAACTTTGAAATGTGAAGTCTGACTTTTAAATCAAGTACATTTGTGTAGAATGTGTTTTCTTTCTGATATTCTAATTTTATTGAATCATGAATACTCCGGCTGGAAGCATGAGCTGACAGTTGATTTTGGGTGTTTTCACTTAATTTTTAAGTCTTTTTTTGGTCTTTTCCAAATTGATTCCCAAAATGCATTGATGAGAAAAATATTTTGCGGACTTCATTACCAAGTACCAACTTTCTGCTGGATCCTCTCAGCAAGGATTTAGATGGGTAAAGCCTATCTGAAACTACTTGAAATCTGAAACTACTTTAGTTGGATCTTGCCAGTCATTCGTAACATAGAATAGTCCATTTTATCAGCTCAAGGGTAACAATAAGTATCATTGTTGGACAAATCCATGAAGACTAGCTTAACATGTTTTCATAATTTACACTGTAATGAACTTACATCAGAGGAGACACAAAAGACCTGTATGCAGGCATAATTAACAAATGAGAAATAAGGCAAATGACTTGAATCTACCTCACAATTTCAGTGCCTTGAAAAGACAAATGTTATATAATGTTATAGGCTTTTCATGAACTCAAGATTTAGAAATTGTATTTGAGTAGGACCCTAGCAATAATAAAATTGCCATTACACCTTACAGTTGCACAAGGTTGCTACTTTTTAAATACTTTCAAATATACCATTCCATACCTGCTTCCACTTAAACAGATAGTATCTCTAGATTCTAGATTAAGAAATAAAACTAGAGAATGTGCTTATGGTTCCAATAAAACCCCATGACAGAATATGCAATGTGGTCTACAGATAAATTCTATACGTTGTATATCATTTTTAACTATCAGATTAATTTGATGTAAGTTTCCAAGTTGTTATGAAATATTTTGCATCAGTTTTTCTTTTATAGTATGACAATGATTTCCACATAGCTGAAGTTTGTAAAAAATATAAGATAATAGACGTGAATTATGATTTACAAAAATATGCCCAATTCATAATGACAACAATCACTAAAAGTGCTAAAAAACTTAATTCATTTGTTTTAAGTTTTACCCATCTTAATTTTGTCAAAGCACAGATTTTCAAAAATATGAGACTCTTGAAATTCCCCTGAATTTCTTCTTCTTTATCTCAAACTACTTCCGATTAAGAAGGCAGAGAAAAAACATTCATGTAGGTTTCTGATGTCTTTGCATACTCTGCCTGACCATATAGCCATTTTGCCTTCAATCACTAGAGATGCCAAGTGGAGGTCATGGTTTTGGAGACAGATGGCTAACAATCAGGCTCAAAGCAGCAGGGAACCTGGAAAAGGAGATGGAAAGAAATTGGCTTTCCCATTGCCCAGTAGGGTTCTTTTTGTATTGTATCTTCTGAAGCTGGAAAGAGAAATTCTAGCTGGATAAAGCTGTGGATTTTTGAACCACATATTTAAAAATAATAGCTCTTCAAAAAGACAAAAGTTTCTGAATTTTAGCACTTACTTTCACCTTGAACCAAAGCATAAAACTCATAAAATAGATGCTGTAATTTCTATACAATCAAATGTTGTGTTTCAAGTCAGTTTAAACTCATGGGAGGAAAAAATAATGTTCATAATGTCTTTTCCTAAGATTTCAATAATTGAATTGCTTCTCTAATTGACTTTGTTGTTGTTGTTGTTGAACATATTAAAGTAAGAATAATGATTTGCCATTATTTTGCACCTTTTAATTTTTCAATCTATCAACATTGGCCCACTCTGGAACAGGTACATTTCTCTGGGGGAACTAAAACATAGGAAATATTATGTGATTTACTCAAGGTCAAATATAATTTCAGTGCCTGAGGAGGCATAACAGAATATCTAAAACGTATTTCTACTCTGGGAAATATTACCCAATCTCATATGAAAAGTTCACTTATAGTTATTTGCTAATATTATAGTTTTCACCGTAATCCTTTAAAATGTGTAGTAGAAATCACAGTATTACTATAAACAAACCTCTTATACCTTTATTTTTTATGTTAGTAAAAAGTTTTATATTATTCTTCTGTCTGCTCTTTTCCAAGAAACTCATATATAATTTTGAGCAGTTGGCAGGTGGATTGCTTGATCAAAGCATCTTCCGTTTCTGCCATTTTGTTGAGATCGTATATTGTGTCTCAGAAGTGCTAGAAGATCTAGCTGTATTGTCAGTATTTCAGATGACTTCTGTTATTCTCCTAGTACTGTGATGACTACGGTATAGGGGATGCCTGTCTAGAAAAAGTCAATGTTAATTCTCAGTTGAATTGTGAAGTAGTTAAATTTAAGTTTTATGCTTCTGTATTTTTTAATCAGTTTTAAAATTCCTGCCCCCTTAAAAGAGATTAGCTATCAAGTAGACATTTTATATAATGTTTAACATTCTCTGTGTTTAAGCACATGTGTCATTTGAAATTGGTTTCTTACTGAAATGCAAACATTTATGAAATAATAGACATTTTATACATTCATCAAACCATTTCTTGTTCTAACATTTTTTATTTCTGCTGGTTTTATTATCTAAAGTATACATTCTTAAATCCTTGAAGTCATGGACTCTATCCCTTTGAGGAAATAAAATTAAAAGTTAAGAGTTGAGACATGAGTGTTATTATACCCTATTATACCATTAAACCTAGGGTTGAATTTGAACCCGGGGTCTAGTTTTTATGGGTCATTACCTATTTGACCTTAGATATATTGCTTAAGCTCACTGTAATTTAGGTGTCTCAAATACAAAGTAGAGATAATAATGGTAGGCACTTCATGGGTTTTTTGGGGCATCTAATTAGATATTGCCTATTGTGTGGCATATCTATTATTAACTATTATGATTTACCTCAAAATACTATACTTATTTAAATATCAAAACTACTCATTCTTTTAAATGTGTATCACATTCAGCATTAAAAATAAATCATTTATTCAACCCTGGTGATAATCCAGGTCTCTGCGGCCTTCCTGAACTACTGCTATAATAACACTCTTTACACAAGCATTTATTGTGTTCTTACCAAGATCTATTGCACTTGGGGAGCCCTATATTTCCAAAGATAGATCAAACACTGTTCCTAAGGAAACATTCAGCCTAATTAGGAAGAAAGAAAATATTCAGAGTTTTATAATTACTATGACCAGAGAGGATGAAGAAAAGTTACCTGGAAGAGGTAAACTTCAAGTGAGAGTTGAGAGGACAAATAGAAACTCACTTGATAAAATCAAGAGTTAGGAGAAGGATCCCCAGGAACAGAGATCAGCTTTTATTAAGGACCAGAGTGCTAAGAGAGAAAGGAGAATTAGAGACGCACTGCTTTAAATGCATGAATAATAATTTAACTGGGAATTTGACTTCTTTTTCTTAAAATATTGGAACACATGTCTTAAATTCTTTGCTATCACGTCTACAGTGCACTATTTGACAGACAATATATCATGGGATAATTGTTGCAATTATTTTTAGGTAATTTTTAAGCAATTTAAGCAAATGATGAGTAATAACATTTGAGACACAGTAATTCCATTGACTGTATTAAAGTGATAACGCATTATGCTAAAGGTGAGAACCAGTCGTCTCTACCTTATGATATATCTTTTATTTGACAGAACATATTGATATCATACAACTCATTTTACTACTGTGGTTTATCTGTGCATAATATGGTGTAATAGCCTCAGATTTTCAATACTGTAACAGAAAGGAGGGAGCTACCAAATAGAGATCTAGCTTTGTCTGATTTCTAAAGAGAATATTGTGCTTATCACTATCAGTAATAATGATAATACTATACTGAATATTCTTTATCATTCTTGCTGATTATTTTTTCTCATTGTTCTTGCTTTACTTTAAAAGAACCTAATATTTTGAAATTTTTTTTTCTCCATGCATTTCCCTCTAGAAAATTGAAATTGACTGAACTATATAATGCTGATGAGTACCTGAGCACCTACATAGAAATTTTTTTTTCTTTTTTTTTTTTGAGATGGCGTCTCACTCTGTCACCCAGGCTGGAGTATAGTGGCGTGATCTTGGCTCACTGCAACCCCCGCCTCCCAAGTTCATGCAATTTTCCTGCCTCAACCTCCCAAGTAGCTGGGACTACAGGCATGCACCACCATGCCCTGCTAATTTTTGTATTTTTAGTAGAGATGGGGTTTCACCATGCTGACCAGGTTGGTCTCAAGCTCTTGACTTTGTGATCAGCCCACCTTGGCATCCCATAGTGCTGGGATTACAGGCGTGAGCCACTGCGCCCAGCCCAACATAGAATTTGTAATTTGCTCTTAAATGTTTATAAAGTTAAACTCTAACCCCTAAGCCTCATTTTAATTGTCTAGTGACTGGCTTTTAGAAGTATTTTAAGGTGTTAAGAGATTACAATTTTGAATACAATGTGTTATATGCCCCCCTGCTCCCCAAATAGCCATTTCTCTCATATCTGTTCCCTTCTGTCAACTTCATTATTTTTGTACACTTGGAACTGAAAATAATAAGTAAAATTATTTTTAAAAGAGAGAAATACTATATAAATGGATTTGAACTGAGATAAATTTTTGAAACTGGTCTGTAAGTGTGTAATGAGGGCTTGTAAGATAGAAAATAGATTATGATTTTATATATATATATACGTATATATATACATATATACGTATATATATATATACATATATACATATATTTGCTAAATATGATATTCTCCAGGTAACTCATCAATGATGCACAATTAGCAAACTTTTTATTATGCGTGTTCCACAGTAAAAATATTTCACACTGGATAAACTATAAATAAAAACTAAACCACAGAAATGAGAGTATCTTAATTATTTATATCTGACAATATTGAAAATAGCTTTATTTTTCTTGTTCCCAGTGACTTCTTTGGAATCATTATATTTGACAGTGTCCTTAGTAACAATTCATTGACTGTACTATAATAGTTCTGAAGGGGCCAGGGATGCAATATGATTGTCCTTCCTTATAAACAGCATCTGATTATGTGAAAAACTGTCGGTTTCATTAGTTATGAAACCAGTGCCCTGGCACACAGGGAAAACACAAGAATAATTCCATGTCTAAAGAACAATCCCAAAGCCTTAAAGAGAGCAACCAATATTTAACTATTTTAATAAGCCAAAACTCTGATTTTTAAAGACACCAAAACAGATTTGTTGTATCATGTTCATCCAGGGGAAAAGAAATCTAAATGAATGAGCAACAATCTTCCAATTTGTTTAAAGCTTTTGACAGACTCAAAAAAGAAACAGATTCTTAAATGTTAAGGAAAAAACTGAGAGCAACAGTTTTTAAACCTCTGACACAATCACTAAGAAACAGATTCTGTTAGCTTCAAAGAAGTTGGAAATGATCTTTATTTTTCAAATATGCTGACACTCATGAAGTAATGGATTTTTTTAAAAGAAGAGAATCCTCGCAAACATTTACATTTTTTTCATGTAGAATTCTAGATTGGTTGTCTGGTAGAGCAAGGAATGGCAGTCTCATCATATTTAAGTCAGCCCCCTTTCCTTTCCCATACGTACCAAAAAGATACATTTCAAATCATGATCTTTACAGAGTGGAAACTTTCCCACTGAAAGGAAAGCAGAGAAGCTGGCCCAAGGGGATCTCTCTGACTTTCCAGTCACGAGGTCAGTCAGCTTGCAGCATGAACAGAGATTCAGAATAGCATATTGTGGTTCCACAGCAAAATCATAAATGGATGAAAAGCGTTTGCTTTTGGTCTTTTCCTACAGTGGTACTCAGAATGTCTCTTCTCATCTCCTCCCTTTGTCTGGGGCTCTGGGGGGTTATGTGCCACCTCATGCCTAGTAGCCTCAACTTTTGACACATTTCTTATGTCCTGAATGCCTTTATTTATTAATGAGGAGCACTCAAAATTTTCCTGAAAAGGAAAGGAAATACACGAAGATTTGTCAAGTATGTGTTTCTTTCCATTGCTTCTGGAATCGTACTCCAGAGGTCGATGCCAACTTGAAATTCTGGTCATAGTCAGAAGGTATCATAGCTGTTTTTAATGAAAAAAACAAGTAATTTTTCTCTTTTCTTCATTTCCTAGGTCATGTTTCCCAGGTGCTATTTGCTTTCCTTTATTTCCCCATCACTTATTTATTTCAGAAAAGAAGGAGTGGAGGGAGAGGGAGGGTATTATCTTAAAGATGTAGAACTTAATGGTTCTTTCCATGATGTTCAAAGGGTGGCCTTCCATTTTCTTTAGAACATTATGAGAAAGAAAGCTGTATTAACCAGGAACAGGAAAAACTGTCGTTTAAGTTATTAGAGGTGATTATTGATGATCCATTTGTCAGTTAGCATTTACTAAGTTAAAAGCAAATAAAAGACATGCTATCAACTTTCAAGCTTATCACAAAGGTAACAAACTTGTAAAAACATAAATATTTGACAAGAAGCTCAATATGAAGTAAAGAACCCATTACTGTATGTTCTGCACATGTAACCCAGAACTTAAAGCATAACAAAAAAAGAGAACACATTACTTAGTAGTGTAGGTTATAGAGTACTGTACACATATCCAATACATTTCTACTGTATCTTTTGGATTAAAATAAATTTATTGGGGAATGAGGATATAATGAAGTTTAAAACTGCAAATACACATAATGAAATACTATTCAGCCATTAAAAAAAGGAAATCCTGTCACCTGTGCTAACATAGATGAACCTGGAGGACATTCGGTGAAATAAGACAAGCACAGAAAGACAAATACCACGTGATCTCACTTATATGTGGTGGTTACCAGGGATTGGAGTTGGAATAATTGGGGAAATTGTTGTTCAAAGGACACAGAATTTCAGTTACATAAGAGGAATAAGTTCAAGAGATCTATTGTACAACATGGTGACTGGAGTTCATAACAATGTATTGTATCCTTGAAAATTGCTAAAAGAATAGATTTTAAGTTTTTCACCACAAAAAGTGATAAGCATGTGAGGTAATGCATATGTTAATTGTCTCAATTTAGCCATTTATAATATGTATACATATTTCAAATAACATATACATGATAAAGATATATAATTTTTATTTGTCAGTTTAATAAAACTGCAAATATGCCTGACCAAAGAAAATATTTTCCCACATAGTAACTATTTCAGAATTAAATCTACTCTGCCACAAAACATAAACTTGAGAAAATAATAACAGGTAAATGAGAGTAATTATAACATAGGGGGTATTTTTAATGCACTAAATATTTTAGGTGCATTTTCTCATTTATCTCCATGGTAGTCCCATGACGTTTATCTTATGGTCTCCATTTTACAGATGAAGAAATTGAGGCTCACTGAGGAGAACTGAGGAGATAAAATAATTTTTCCTCTAAGTAAATGTAGAACCTAGGAATGAATTACAGGTCTGTTTGATGTGAAGCAGTGCTCTTTCTAATATCCAATTCTTTGAGTTTTGCTCAAACACAGTTGATTCTTAGAGGTCTCTAATTTGTAGCTATTATAAAAGGAATGGAAATTTTATGTGAGATACAAACCTTTTTTTTAAAAAAATGGCATATTAATAAGCCTGAGAAAAACTCATGCAATGGAAGTTAAAAAAAAAATAAAGACGGCGATTAAAGTTATCCTACAAAACAAAAATATATATATTCACTGACCCAGAGAGAAGAGTCACAGGCAGAGGAATGATTAAAAGGGAAATTTAGTGCTTATAAGTTGTCATGGCTTTCAATACACAATCGTATATGCTAGGGTACATAACATTTCCAGACAGAGGCTTTAGTTTAATAGGATAAAACACTTTATCATTGGTATGGGTAGTATTCCATTCATATGTGTAAAATCTTATCTTCTTGCAAAAATTAAATGTTTTATGGGTTTGAAGTAAAAACAGGAGAATAGCAGACTCAAGGTTGAGGAGAAGTAATTAGAGAAAAGATGAACTAGAGTCTGTGAATTTTAGTCTTCCTGTATCAAGTATGTGAATGTTGAATCCAATTTGTATGTGCTCTGAAACTATGAGAGTAGTGGGGCAGCATTAATTTTAGGAATAGCAAAATCTCACACTCAAACTATTTGAAGTCCAATTTGGGAAATTAAATATTCTTATTGTTTTCAGAAATTGAGGCAAATAACATGCAGTTTTTTTTTCTTTTAGATAGAAAGGCAGAAATAAGGGATTAAAACTAGAAATAGGAGGAATTAAGATGAGGCAACCGAGCTAAACAGAAGCTAGTTGTCCACTCCTTAAGTCACTTTAGCAATAATCTGGTTGTTAGTATTGTTATTATTTTGGAATATTAATAAATAAAGCACTTATACAGAAAATCATGCAAAACAAGTATTTAGCATTATGAGTTGTTATAAGACAGACATTCTTCCAGCTCTACCTAGGTCGAGAAATATGGGCTATCACTTGCCCCAGAAGCCCTTTCCATGCCCTCTGCCAATCTCAATCCCTTCTCTCCCTTCTCTTTCCTCCCCACAAAATAACAATTACCCTGACTTTAATATTATCAATTAGAATTTCTTTTTGGAGTTCTCATCCCATTTTGTATACTTAGACACCATAGTTTATTTAGCCTTGCCCATTCTTTATCCATTTAAAATGTGTTTAAAATTATTTCAATCTATAGGTTGGCCCTGGATCCCCTGTTTTTCTTATAGTTGATTGGCAATTGGCACAAGTACTCAGGGCTTTTGACCTGTAGAGTTCCCAGTGTGCATTTTGCTGATTGCACACTTTTGGTACAATGCAACATGATTCTCTGTACTCTGTGTTTCCTGCAAGGTGGCAGATGGATTCAGACCGGATCAAACTCAGTTCCACCCTTCTGGCAAAATTATGGGTGGTGGTATATTCTTTTCTCAGGAGGAATATAATATCACATTACCTCTCTTTTGTGGTGTTAACATTCATTGGTGCTCAACACCTAGACCTGTACATTTATTGATGGTTACAAACTTCTAGTATTTATTTTTTTATTTATTAATGGAAATAGTTTTATAAAGATACCCCCTCCATCAGTTTATACAGAAAGATTAAATAAATGGAAATAACTAATACAAAATATTTGATTTCTTTCCATTTATTTACCAGTTTTCAAGATAAAATGATTTCCTGTCATCCTCCAAAGGCCAGTTAGAGTTTTAAAATATAATTATGAGTTCATAAATTTAAACATATTTGGAAGGTTTCAATCAGTACAATTATTATTCTCACTGAAGCTCAAATAGTCCCGCTCTTGGCAGAGGAAGCATTTTTTCTTTGGTTCCTGAGTGCTTTTTCATATGATTTGACCAGTTGTTGCTAGCTTCTTCAATAACTGATATGATAAGATTACTCAGACTCATTTATGTTGACCTTGCTCTAAACCTAGAATCAATCTTTTTTTTTTTTTTTTAAGAAGCCCTAGGATCTTTTTGTGGAAAAGGTCACAGTTCAAGTGCAAGAGATGTTCATTGCTAGTGCAGTGGTCTTTGTCTCTAGACTTCTTCAATAGACAGCATTAGGAACTACATCTGTAAAAATAAAATAACTCATGTATTTCTACCCAATTCATAACAGGACTCCAGGAATTACTATAGTCATTATTGAAGCTCTTCTTTATTTTCCACAGCAAAAATTCTAGTTTCGAAGGACTCAGGATGATAGAATTACAGTAACCTGAAATTACTTATTTATTTTATACCACATTACACACGTAACAGATGCAGAATAACAATACTACTTATCCTACTTCCAACATAATTACTAAAAACATTCATAAAATATTTTTGCATAGTAAATCTCCAGTTCTATCTGCCATTTACATTTTTATAATGTAGATAAATAATACTATATCTACATTATCTAAGTACTTAGATGTTTGATTTCCCTTTTTACTGTCACTAAGCCTTAGTTTTACAAGTAAGCAAAGCCTTAGTTTTACAAGTAAGTTTAATGATCACCTTATCACTTATTTCTATACCTTCATTAGTTATTTAACTTATCTGAAGCTCCTTGCCTGGTAGATTCCTTAGGAAAACTTATGCAAACAATATTTCTTTATTTGAAATTGGTCTTTCTGAGTTTTTAGGAATAGTTAGGGTTCAGGATTTCTTTTCTAACTACATGGAGCTTCTTTTTTGTTGTTTTCTTGAAGTGATCCAAAATATAAGGTGGTTTGCTTTCCAAGATTTCATGTAGTTGTTCCTTTACCCCACTTTTATATGGACATTCTCTCTCCTTCATCTCTGTTGTCAATATCCAGTTGGATTTGACTCTCTTTCAATAATTTTCCCCTGGTGTGGGGTCCTGGCATGTCAGTTTCAAGAGCTACAGGGCCTAAACTGCTGCTGCCCCTTCTGCTTTGAAGATATATCTGGCTTGGATCTCTTGCTCCACTCACCATTATACCAGGCAAAACCATCCCCAGATTCAACTGCTAGTCTCAAGCTGACCTTTTGTGCAGTTCAGTGAAAACTTCTAGAACATTTTGGGATTCTCAGGGTCATCAGATGCCCAGTGACTTTCCTCAGCACAGAGACTCAAATAATCCATGGGCCTATGGCTGGCAGTGGTTTGTCGTCAGAATCTTGCATTTTGGAGTTCACAGAAATATCTTGTCACCCAGTTTTGTTGCAAATGTTGTCTATGGGTTTTTGCTTTTGCTATCCTGTTAATTTGCCCATCTTTATGTTGGGATTTGGGCAAATTTGAAAACTATGTGCTGCTGCAGCCATCACCACCCTCCCTAAGTCCAATAACTGGTTGCTATTGAGTAGAGACATAAAAACATTCTGGTTAACAGCGTATAGAAAATTAGTATACTTAACATAGATAACCCAACTGATACGTTTCCAACTTGCTTCCTTAGGAAAATTATGATACTTTACTCCTTAAAATATCATTAGTATCCAAAAACCACTGCAAAATAAGAATAGCTAGATTTAGTAAAAATCTTCTCCACTAATTGAGAAAATAATGACTTTAAAAAGTACAGGTTTCTAGGCCTGGTGCAGTGGCTCACACCTGCAATCCCAGCACTTTCTCACACCTGTAATCACAGCACATTGGGAGGTTGAGGCAGGTGGATCATGATGTCAGGAGTTCAAGATCAGCCTGGCCAATATTGTGAAACCCCATCTCTACTAAAAGTACAAAAATTAGCTGGCATGGTGGCAGATGCCTGTGGTCCCAGCTACTCGGGAGGCTGAGACAGGAGAATCGCTTGAACCCAGGAGGCAGAGGTTTCAGTGACCCGAAATCATGCCACTGCACTCCAGCCTGGCCAACAGAGCGAGACTCCATCTCAAAAAAAAAAAAAAATACAGGTTTCTTTTAACTCTAAGCTAGCTGGAAGTTGTATTTCAGGCAATCTTCTGGCTGTGAGGAGTGCTTCCCTACCTCCTCTTAGTAGTTTTGCCAAAGCTTTTCCTCCATTCCTGGAAGCAGCATGAACTAATAAGATAACCTTTGATTATGAATCCTCACTCCCAGAGAATGTGACATCAGATTTCTGAGTGAGGGGCTTAAAAAATCATAAGAGCCCAGATTCCTCCAGTGAGGATCACAAACACACACACACACTCTTTCACACATACCCACACGCACCAGATGGTTCTCTGAGTGTTTAATATTGCAAAGATCTATGAATGCCCACTGCCTCTCTGCCAGAGTAAAATAGAACTATTTAAAGCTGAGCTGTTAGGGTAGAGGAGAACAGTCTGAGTTCGGAGTTAAAGTTTTAATGATCTATTACAGATATCTTTCTCAATGACATTGGATGCCTTTTTTTCTAGTAGTTGTAAAAGCCCAACCTCCAAACTACAGAAGGATGCTCATTATTTCCCAAGTTCTGAAGCACGGGTGAGAGTTCTTTATAATACTTATGCTATGTAAATTACTGAATGATAAGAGGTTTAAAACTGGTGGTTAATTACAGTTCTTCAAGAATGTTTTCAGAATGAGAATACGTATCATTAAAATATGTAGATACTTGTTAATAGCTAGATTTATACTTGTATAATAACTTTCTCTAAGGGACATTGAAAACACTGTCTCATCAATCTTCACAGGCTTTTTTCATTAAATTATTAAATCATTGTACCATTTAAATTTAACAGCAATAGAATACTGTTTCTTCTATCCATAATATATTAATTGACTCTTTATTATCTGTAATCACCTCTGAGATAGAGGCCAGTCTTCCTTTTTTTCTATATTTGTTAACATGAGAAAAGTTTCATATTTGTGTTCAGCTTATATTGACGCACTTTTCAGAGATTTGGAAATTATCCTCATTCTTTTCAGTCATTAAATAATACATACCATCTTATTTTATAAGGTTTGACCACATGTTCACGAGCTCCTGCCTCTTGGCCAACTTTCTTCCCAAGAGAAATATTGCCAGAACCTCCTGAGACATCCAGCCATCAGTGGTTTCTCTCTTCCTTAACTATTCTGATTTGCAACTGGATATATGGGCTAATGCCCTAACTCATTGCACATTGAAAATAACCTTCCACTCTCCTGGTGCTGCTTGAACATAGAATAATTCTTCCACATCACCTTATTTATCTTTAATACTTCCCAAATGTATGACATTTTCTGATGTGTGATTAGAGCTGGTCTGATAAAAACACAAATCTCATGCTATAGTTGAAAAACTACTAAATTAAACTTATTCACCACACCCACCTTGAAAATTTAGCTCATTTCTTTCTGTTATAACCTCTTATCTTCCAGGCTGTTTCTAGGTATTACAGATGCATGTGTGCTGGATGTGATCATTTTTTGTGTGTGTGGTCAATTTACTCAAGAGCTCCTTTGTATGAAGAATCAGAGTTAAGCCAAAGGGCTCAGGGATGTGTTTTTCAATGAGCAATTTTAACAAGTAAAAGACCTCCAACAAATAGTGCATGAAGATTAATATTTAGAGAATCCCTTTCTCCTAAAACATCTTCTTTTTTTCCAATTTATTCAGTATATATATGTGGACTACTCAACATTATTATCTGTGTGGATAAAATCCAAATTTTCCTTTTTACAAATTTACCTTTTTACAAACTAAGCAAAATAAATGACCATGCAGTTTTCTTTTATTTACTTTAGTTTTTTTTTTTTTTGTCTGGATTATTTAGAAGGGGTATCTGGAATCCCAGCATTAACTTCTGTGTCTCTCCCTTTACAATATCTCTTGCTGGATTACTCTTGGTGTGCTGGCTACCTTATGATGCTTACTTTTATTGGATTTCATTTATTTCGAAGTGGCTTTTAAGATCTCCCATGTGGCCCCAAATTCTTGAACACTAATATTTGTTTTATTTTCCAGTGTTTGAAAATAAAGCACGAATATGAACTTTTCTCAACTCTTATCAGCTCACCTCAAGTACTGCTTTTTTCCTGCATGGTGTTGTGCCATCCTATACTCTAAAATATCAATAGAGGGAAAAAATCCAATTATCTACACTTTTTTCTACCTACTGGGTTGTCAGTAGAAAAATACGGCAGTGAAAGTCTGTTTCTCGCTGTCACACAGACTTTTCAAATTTAGTATACTGTCTTTTTACTGAAGTACTCACACACTTTAACTGACATTCCAGTTGCAGAAGTGTGTTTGTGTGTGGCGTGTATGAGTGTGCATGTGTGTATATCAAGAAATCTTATTCAGAGAAATCTGGTATGGATTCTAAGATCCACAATTCATTGTACTCATGGTGGGTAGGAGATCATCCTGGCCAACATGTTGAAACCCCGTCTCTACTAAAAATACAAAAAGTTAGCCACGTGTGGTGGCATGTGCCTATTGTCCTAGCTACTTGGGAGGCTGAGGCATAAGAATCGCTTGAACCGAAGAGGTGGATGTTGCAGTGAGCCGAGATTGCACTACTCACTGCACTCCAGACTGGGCTACAGAGCCAGACTCTATCTCCAAAAAACAAACAAACAAACAAACAAACAAACACTCAGTGTTGTTTGCATCAACATTAATTTCCCTTACACAATGCCAATGTCATTGTCTTAATGATAAGTAGATGCAGGTTATCGTATTTGCAGAACTAAACACAGTTGATCATATGGTACCAATAGATCAGCAGCAGTAGAAATCACAGGGGAAAAATGTAAGTTTTTATTTAATTTAAGCTATCAAGAGACAATTAGCAAATCTTAAGCTCAGGGACATTGATATTTGATGTCTTCCTCAAAGGTCAGAATTGTTTCACAATCTTTCAATTCACTGATATCATCATTTAAAAATTAATCAGTAGTAACAGCAATGTGACATAATCTGCCAAATTATGTGCAAGTAGTCTTGGTTTGCTATTCAGTTGTGGGGTGTGTTGAGGAAATGTAGAATCAAGGAACAGTTTTTAGCCTTATTTCAATGGAATTTTAAATTATGCCTCATATACATGTGTAAAATATAACCTCTTAGCCTGTTATTTTCATGAGTAGAGATGACCTAACCAATCATAATACTCATGAATTTACAATAACAGACTGACCACAGCTATAAAATTGTTATTACAAAAAGTATCTCTTGTTTGTTCTATAATTCATCATTTTAAAGAATTTGCTACTATAAAATTTTTCATAAGAGAAATGAGTTAGCAGAAATCACTCTTACCCTACCTGCTGAACAATATCTCTTTGATCAGTTCTCAAATTGAGTTTATAGGTAAAAATTCACTCAAACAAAAGTCTCCACAGGTTACAAAAAAATTTAGCTATTGACCTAGAGCAATAATAAATGGCATATGAAGCCTAAAATATAAATAGGAATGGAGTCCATGAAGTTAAATCATAACAGTGGTCCTAGAAAAATATATTCAAAACAATTCAGAGGAAACCACCACTCTGTCTTCTCTATAAATTTGGCATATCAGCATGCTTTCTATTATAGTTAAGGTGTATAGTCATTTAATCTCAAATGTAATATTTAGAGCTATACCTGTTTGGAGAGATGTCTGTTTAATATTTAGAGAGCTATCTGATTGTTGTTATTGTTGGTTAATTTAGTAGTCAGTCCCTATCATTCATGGATGGAAATAGCCCTACTGAGTAGAGTCTGTGGCCAGGAAGCAGACAAATTCCTCCCTATCTTTATTAACACTGAGAAGTGGAACAAAAGATAATTGGATATTTACCTAATAAAGATATTTACCTAATAAGAATGCAGGGATCTGACCAAGAAATTCCAGCACATGGGATAGTGCTGAAAATTATATAAGCAATACGCTTCCCCTGTAGAAATAAAAAGTGAACTTTTCTGTGCAAGTTTTCTCTCCCTAAATAAAGGTGCTGTTAACATGCCAATTATCTGAGAACATAATGTTGACCAAATTCTACTGTATAAGGACAGATATTGCTTCCCTTCCTTCTCTTCCTCCTTGTCGGATTGTGTAAAGAAAAGTCCCAGGATGCCAGCAGAAAGCAAAGATTCTTCAGAGAGCCATTGCCTATAAATAAAGTAGTAATGCTTCTCTTACTCATACTCCTTACCCTCTTTACTCTCCTCAAGTATTTTTTAATCTAAAAAGCATATTGAGATGTTTATACATTTCCTCTATAAAACAGAATTTCTAGAAATAATTTAATTGTATACTAAATAGTGCATCTACAATCCCAGACAAATGAATGATGGGTAAAACCAGCATTTCCTTTACTTGAGTCAATACGGCCCTGACAGGCACTAAAAACTTTTTTTTTTAACTTTTATTTTAAGTTCATGGGTACAAGTGCAGGTTTGTTACATAGGTAAATTTGTGTCATGGGGGTTTGTTGTACAGATTATTTCATTACCTAGGTATTAAGCCTAGTACCCATTAGTTATTTTTCCTGATTCTCTTCCTCCTTCCACTTTCCACCCTCTGAAAGGTCAGCATGTGTTCTCCTCTATGTGTCCAAGTGTCCTCATCATTTAGCTCCCACTTATAAGTGAGAACATGTAGTATTTGGTTTTCTGTCCCTGTGTCAGTTTGCTAAGGATAATACCCTCCAGCTCCATCTATGTCCCTGCAAAGAACATGATCTCATTGTTTTTTTATGGTTGCATATTATTCCATGGTGTATATGTACCACATTTTCTTTATCCAGTCTATCATTGATGAGCATTTAAATTGATTCCTTGTCTTTGTTATTGTGAGTAGTGCTGCAATGAACATTATGTATGTGTCATTAGTATTAATAATAGAATGATTTATCTTCCTTTGGGTATATACCCAGTAATGGGATTGCTAGATTAAATGGCATTTCTGTTATTTGGGCTTCTCTCTTGTTAAGTAGCACCACTGGAATGTTAAAAATATATTTTCTGCTGGAAAAGCAAACATAATGCCTAGAACTAAAACTCAATATCTACAATATGCAAAGTTCAGTTAAATCTGCTTATATTAAACATTGAAGAATGTTTAATTTAATTAAATATTTTATTAAATTAAACTTTAATTAAATAAAATGTTTTATATTAAAATGTGAGGCCTAAATACATTTTCACAGAAAAAAAAAGCAGATTTAACTAAACCTTGCATATTGTAGTTATTGAGTTATTGTAGGCATTGTGTTTGCTTTTTCAGCAGAAAACATATTTTTAACATTCCTATGCTCTGAATGAGAGACATCTAAATAACCATAATAATTAAATTTGGCTGGGCAAGGTGGCTCATGCCTGTAATCCCAGCACTTTGGGTGGCCGAGGCAGCTGGATCACCTGAGGTCAAGAGTTTGGAACCAGCCTAGTCAACATGGTGAAACCCTATCTCTACTAAAAATACAAAAAATCAGCCAGGCATGGTTGTGGGTGCCTGTAATCCCAGCTACTTGGGAAGCTGAGACAGGAAAATTGCTTGAACTTGGGAAGTGTAGGTTGCAGTGAGCCGAGATCGTGCCATTGCACTCCAGCCTGCAACAAGAGTGAAACTCCATCTCAATAATAATAATAATTAAATTTAATACAATAATGAAATACTGTCTTCAGCCTTTAGTATCATGGGAGTATAATAATAGATCCTATTTATTGAAGATGTATGATGTGCCAGACAGTGACTTGGGCAATTGGGGAACATTATTGCCTTTCTACTTAGATTTACAACTCTGTCAAGGTAGGGGGAAATAAGTCCCTTTAACAGATAAGAAAATAGAGGCTCAAAAGTTACCCAGCAAATAAGCGACAGAAAAGAGATTCATTCCAGATCATTCTGCCTCCATATATTGGCTCTTTGCACTGTAGCAGCTTATAAAACTCTGAGAGACAAGACCATACACCCACCTGTTAAATGATAATGAAACACAGCATGTCATTAAACAGCAGTGCAGCAGCAGAGACCAAAAAAGGAAAAAAAAAAAAAAGAATGGAGGCAGGAGAGGTTATTCTTAAAGAGATAACACAGAACCAGAGAATTATATTAAAAATACCTGTATCACAGTGATTTTTATGCAGACCTGATTCTAGGAGTCATTCAGTGGTTTGAATCAAGGACAAAGTTCAGTGTGAATTCCAGGTGCAACTCGAAAGCAGATTTCAATGTTTTGATTTCTGATTAAACTAAAAGAGACTACTGTGTTCTCATGCGTTAGCCACATGATTACAAATCTTAACCTTTTTGTGTTCCCTATTTGTTGAGGCTATGGAATCTCTGTATGCAGTCTTTAGCGCCCACCTGGGAGTGACACAAGAGAATTCTAGGCATAGTGTACAACTACGCAGTTATGGAAATGTGCCAGTAGAACTTTATGGGTGAAAAACTGGAATCCATGAATCTGTCTCCTAAAATTAAATTACCATATCCACATGTTTCAAATTCTTAACAGCTAAAGGATGAGTTGAACCAGATTATTTAATAAATCATAACTCCATTGGAAAACTGTAAATTGACTTCAAATGGAGTGTCTTAAATAGAGTTAGCCCTGTATTCTTCTCACGCAATAAAATAGGCTGGTTAAATCTACATGCCTCCTCATTACATAAGGATTTTTAATTTTATTCTCAAAACTTTAATATTGGTCCTACATATTATAAATTATCACTAGTAAATTTGCTTTTTAATTGTTTTACCATGCAGTGAAATATGCTTTAGTTGAAAATTTCTTGATTAAATGCCTGATAACATTAACCTGCATTGTACATACACATAGTTTTTATTTACTAGAAAGGTTTGTGAGCCATTTTACTTAGAAACCCATCTTTTGAATGTACTTTTGTTAGAGGAAATCAGTCTAGTGATGTTCACACAGAAAAAAAAAAAGCTGATATTTAAATTAATGTACCCTTATAATCTTGACCCATGGCTCAGCTGTCAAAATAGTGGGTCTTTACTAGTGGTGTGCTAATAAATATCTAATAAGCAATTTTCTAATGGGTGGGGGAGTTGTGATTTGTAGCATTTGCCAACTTTTGTGGTGTAAATATTTCCAACATAGCTGATCTCAAGCTACCAAGGTGACATCACTGAATGTAGAGTTGGGAAAAATTGCATAGTCATAGGCTTTATTTCCTGTTAAATAATTTCTACCATACAGATTCATAGGCATACATAACCCAAGGGCATAGATAATAATAAAATGTTGTCCAATAATTAAAAAGTAATATTTTTGTATATTTGTTACCTTTTTAAAAAGTATGATCTAATTTTAAATGTACACAATTTAATTATTAAAAATAGTTATGTTTAGCCACTGTCCTGCAAAAGTCCCAAAAATTCTTTCTTGAGAGCCAGTGTGAACTAGTCTGAACCCAGAGTAAGCCAGGTCCAGCAGGCCATTGTTACTGAGCACATTTTCTGCATGACTACATGGCAATGCAAATCGTCAAGGTTGTGAATGTGAGGGAGTGAGGCATGAAGATGGCACCGTGGAGAATATGACCCAAGGCTGACCAAGCAAAATCATTGTCAAGGCTGAGGGTGTTACCAGCCGTAGTTTTCCTAATGGGAATTTTTATTACTGAGGAAAGATAGAGGGACACTCGCTTTTTGGTGTGTTGCTGCTTATGATGCCCTTTACAAATCTAGAGAGGGAATCCTGGGGACTGTTAGCAGCCACAACTCCTCTTTGATAGAAATACTTTCTTCTAAAAATAACCCTGTCCCATACTGAACATGGGCTTTACTGGGGATCTGGAGTATTCAGACGAACAGAAAATTGTTCATCTTCAATGAAGCAGTTGTTGAAACCTCATGTGCAGCAGCTCGCATGCCAGGCAGACTGATGACCCTCAAGAATTTTTTTGACCTTAGTAGGTTTGTCTGTGAAACTGGTTCAAGCCTAAAAGGCACAGGCCCTTTTATAAAAGGAAAGAATATAGAAGAATATGCACAATTACAGAAAGGATTAGGGAAACATTTTGAAGGAGACAAGTAGAGATCCACAGTTCTCTTAAGGCATGCAACTTTATTCAGATATTTAGATGAACCCCCGCCAGACTTTCTCTAAAGCCTGAACTAATTTGCATATTTTGTAGACTAACATTTGTAAAACACGATCCACATTGTCTCACTGGGTACCCCTTATGACCAAACCATGACAAACATCTATACCATTACTTGCCAAGTTTGGTAATGTTATCTCTGATAATAAATAGAATATAGTTTGCACTGGCTAGTCTTGGCTGATAAAATTACTTTTATTTGTTTGGGAAATTAGCAAAGACTCAGGATTGGAAATGAATTGGTACATTCACTTCTCTGCTTGGCCGAGAAGTTAACTACTTTGGATATTTGATTTGCTTTGTTTTGTTTTTAACACCCAGCTAAAAAAGAAAGCAAACATGTTTTTTAATTTGGGCTTTTGAATTGGGAGATTGCTGTTAATGAATTAGTGCTTAACTCCTCAGCTATGAAAGAGAAGTATATAGGATGACAGCAAAATCTTATGAGAAACGTTTTATGCCCATCAGATGGTAATGCCATTACCCCACCATACACTAAACTTTTCTCAATAGCTGATGAATACACTTTCCCACTTTATATCTCAATCTCCTTGACCTGGTTGACTTATTCCATTAAAACCATCTTATGGTCTGGACAGTAATATTAGAGAATAACTGTTTCTCATTTTAGGGTGAGATATCTATTTTATTGTTTTGTCTTCTTTGTTCTATCTTTCCTGACTAACAATCAATCATTATTAAGGTTTAGGTAAATTGAGTTTTTTCATATCCTATTTAATTTACTTTTCTCTGATTTTTAGTTGTGTATCTTTCTTTCTGTTCTGTAGGCCAGGACCTGACACATTTCTTCCCGAATGACTACCATAGCTTCTCAGATGTATCCCTAACTTCCCACACTGGCCTTTTTTTCCTAATACATCTGAAATGTTCCTCACACCAGGCACTTCTATCACTGCTATAAAATGTAATATATCCATTCACTTGTCTGTTCCTTTGCTTCAGTTTTCAGAACTCTACCAAATCTCCCAGCACCACCTCAGGTATACTAAGATTATTTGGAATGGGATTTCATCACAGAGCCATTGCCAGTAATCCAAGTGTTTCCTTCCGAGCATGTGTAACAAATCATCCTCTTGCTATAGAATTCGTCGCTAGAATATATTCAGTCGGGATTTTATTGCATATTACCTTGTACTATACCAATGTTCTAATTGTACAGGTTATCTCTTAAGTATAATGCTAAGTTCCTGGAATGTATGGTCTAAAATATCTTTTTTTTATATATTATACTTTAAGTTCAAGGATACATGTCCAGAACGTGCAGGTTTGTCACACAGGTATACACGTGCCGTGGTGGTTTGCTGCACCCATCAACCTGTTATCTACATTAGGTATTTCTCCTAATGCTATCCCTTCCCTAGCTCCCCAGCCCCTGACAGGCCCTGGTGTATGATGTTCCTTTCCCTGTGTCCATGTGTTCTCATTGTTCAACTCCCACTTATGAGTGAGAATATGTGGTGTTTGGTTTTCTGTTCCTGTGTTAGTTTGCTGAGAATGATGGTTTCCACCTTTATCCGTGTCCCCGCAAAGGACGTGAACTCATCCTTTTTTATGGCTGCATAGTATTCCGTGGTGTATATATGCCACATTTTCTTTATGCAGTCTATCATTGATGGGCATTTGGGTTGGTTCCAAGTCTTTGCCATTGTGAACAGTGCTGCAATTAACATACGTGTGTATGTGTCTTTATAATAGAATGATTTATAATCCTTTGAGGATATGCCCAGTGCTGGGTCAAATGGTATTTCTGGTTCTAGAACCTTGACGAATTGCCCTACTGTCTTCCACAATGGTTGAACTAATTTACACTTCCACCAACATTGTAAAAGCATTCCTATTTCTCCACATCCTCTCCAGCATCTATTGTTTCCTGTCTTTTTAATGATCACCATTCTAGCTGGCATGAGATGGCATCTCACTGTGGTTTTGATTTGCATTTCTCTAATGACCAGTGATGATGAGCTTTTTTTCATATGTTTGTTGGCCACATAAATGTCTTCTTTTGGGAAGTGTCTGTTCATACTTTTGGCCCACATTTTGATGAGGTTGTTTGTTTTTTTCTTGTAAATTTGTTTAAGTTTTTTGTAGATTCTGGATATTAGCCGTTTGTCAGATGGGTAGATTGCAAAAATTTTCTCCCATTCTGTAGGTTGCCTGTTCACTCTGATGATAGTTTCTTTTGCTGTACAGAAGGTCTTTAGTTTAATTAGATGTCATTTGTCATTTTTGGCTTTTGTTACCATTGCTTTTGGTGTTTTAGTCATGAAGACTTTGCCCATGCCTATGTCTTGAATGGCATTGCCTATGTTTTCTTCTAGGGTTTTTATGGTTTTAGGTCTTAAGTTTAAGTGTTTAATCCATTTGAGTTGATTTTTCTATAAGGTGTAAGGAAGGGGTCCAGTTTCAGTTTTCCGCATATGGCTAGCCAGTTTTCTCAACACCATTTATTAAATAGGGAATCCTTTCCCCATTGCTTGTTTTTGTCAGGTTTGTCAAAGATCAGATGGTTGCAGATGTGTGGCATTATTTCTGAGGCCTCTGTTCTGTTCCATTGGTCTATATCTCTGTTTTGGTACCAGTACCACGCTGTTTTGGTTACCGAAGCCTTGTAGTACTATAGTTAGAAGTCAGGTAGCGTGATGCCTCCAGATTTGTTCTTTTTGCTTAGGATTGTCTTGGCTATACAGGCTCTTTTTTGGTTCCATATGAAATTTAAGGTAGTTTTTTCTAATTCTGTGAAGAAAGTCAATGGTAGCTTGATGGGTATAGCATTGAATTTATAAATTACTTTGGGCATTCAAAACTATTTTTTATATTGATTGTATTGTGGAATAATTTTCCAGGCACCCAACAAGTACTAAAAATTAATTGTTGATACCAGAAAATGCTATGATTGAATTTGAGAAATATGATGTCTAAATAAATTTAGACACACAGGGAAGGTCTTTCTATTTTAGGAAATCAGACAGTTTCCTAATGTGACCCAATGTCTCTTATTAGAAATGTCTCCACTTTCTTTCACCTTTGTGAATTCAGACATTCTGGAGTAGTTTCCTTGAAAGTTTGAGCTGAAAAGTCACCTAATTTCCCTATCTCAATGCCTTCATTTCAAAAGTAAGGAAACTATAGGTGATTAATCCGAAGCTTATTTTCACCACTAAAATACTGTAACTTTCAAGTAGAAATTTTTCTAAATGAGGAATTTGTAACTCATAGATCTAAATATATTAACTTTAAAAATATCTAAACCCTCTCTGAATAGGAAATTCTGTGCTTTGTTACTGAATAAGAGATGTACATTTAAGAAACTGGATATTCTGATTTGCTACACAAAGAGGGATATAAATCTCTATCTACTTAAATATAATGTGTCTCTAAGCAAATAAATAGACATCATCACCTTCTCATGCCCTGCAATAAAGAGTTCTGGTTCATTTAGCAGTAAAAATATTTCTGTATTATACTTTTTGCTACAATGCTTGAAATTTTTACTCTTGCTTCAGCACTTCCTATTTCAATATCATCTTCTCTACCTATTTTTGATCCATACCCTTGGGAAGAAGAAATAAAAAAAATTAGACTATCCTATATTAAGCAAGCCAAATTCAGTGCCAGAACACTGTAAAGAGTCTTTCTTGAGTTCAGTTGTATTGATTGAGAAATCATTTATTGTCTGGGTTTTTTCTGGACCAACATTTAGGAAATTATGATTCTCCATGGTTATATATAAATGTTGTGATATTGACCATTACAAATACAGATAGGTCTCTTTGTACATTTTTAAACTTAGTTTCAAGGTCTATACTTTACAATTAGCAATTTTCTCTTTGATTACAAAAGCGATTACTGTGTATTTAAAATTTAAATTACACAAAGCATAAAGAAAGTAAAATCATGTATAACCCAACTGCATAGAATAACCATGGATAATATTTGGCAGGACATATGTTATGTTATAATACCTATGTCTTTTGAAAAATAAATAAATGCCACTTTATCAACCTATAGCTGTTGCCACAAATTCTGACATAAGAGCATCTAAACTATGACTTTGTTGTATTAGATATGAGTACTATTTTGTTACAGTTTCCCAAATTTTTATAGTCTCTCTCTCTCTCTCTCTCTCTCTCTCTGTCTCTGTCTCTCAGGACAAGTAGACTTATTAATGAATCAGTTCTTACAATTGGTAGAAAGTGGGTGATATCAACAACAAGTCTTTATGGTTCTAACTTTGAGAGACAGATTTACATTGCTCTGCATATCACATGTATGTATTACCATTCTGGACTCCCATTTCTGAGAACAGTACCTGGCACCTATGGACATTCAGATACATATTTTTTTCAATGAATGGATGAATTTTGAATTGGAAGGAAAGGAGGTCTGGCTCTTCCATTCTGGCTTCATGAAATTTCTGTGCATTGGAGTAGGTACTGCATTCCAAGATCTGACCCATCATTTAACAGAGTCAATAAAGCTTTATGACTTTACCTTTGTGAACTAATCATGAAAATAAATTCATTTTACCCAGTCTCTAAAAGGAGGAAATTACTTTTGAAAAAAAAGCACAGAAAAAATTAATTTCCTGTAGTAGTAGCAAGTGACAAGGGTCAAAGAGTTAAGATTTTCAGAAATTTCTTTATCTCTTATGACTTTTGTTTTATAAGGCACTGTCTTCCAAATGCATATAGGAAAGTTAAGTAATAGGATTCCTTTTAAAGTAAAAAAAAAAAAATCACAGACCCCAAGTCTTGACTTGAACTCCCTTTATGTTATTTAAACATGTATACACTTAAAACTGGTTGCAAGTTACTGTTATGCTAGTAACCAACATTTAATTTTAAAATCTAAGTTTAAACTGGCTCCAAACAAACTATAAAACCTGTAACATTTCAATTAGCAACATTAATGGGGTGATTTTTTTTGGTCCAAATTCATCCAACATGAAGAGTATGAATATTGTACTGACTGCTAAGGCATGAGTTTTGGGTAGGGCTGAAGGGTAAGTCTGTACCTTTTTTCTATTTTCTCTTAAATTGATTTAGTTATTGAAATATACATAGAGAACAGTGCATAGTTCATAAGCATATGGCTTTCTGAATTATCACAAATGAACACCTCATATAATCATCACCAGAACAAAAAGGAGAATATCACCATAAGCCGTAATGTTTTCCTTGTGCCTCAATTCAATCACTACTCTCATCCTTCTTCCTAAAGGTCACCCAGGAATAGTTTGTGTGTGGTATATTTATACTACTGCATTCCCCATCACTGCTTAACATATACTGCTTTTTTTTTTTTTTAACTACAGTAAAAGCTTTATTTTTACAGCTCTCTACAGTCCATTACTGGAATATGAATATTTTACACTTACTATCACTTTATTTATTTGTATTTTGCCTCTGTTTTTTTATAGATATAAATTCATTTTCACAAATTAAAAATTCTCAGAAATGAGTAATAAAGTTTCCCATAATCCTATGCCATAGAGATAATCACCATGTAAAAGACTACTCATGTCTTACTTTCCTTAAGTTTTCTAAAAATTTTTTTTAACGATTAAATATAAAGGATTTTATATATACAAAGCAATATATGTGATATGCATTAGCATGATAACCCTCAGTCACGCTCTACTCTGCAATCTGAGAGGCTAAACTGTACCAATTCCAAAGCCCTATGGGCGTTTTCCTGATCTCATCTCCTAACTCCCCTTCTTTGGAGTATTAGCTCTTTAATTTTTGTGGACATTTTCTAAAGTAGACACTAGTATTACGGTCACTTAAAAGTGAGTAAAGGAAGGCTTAGAAGATTTAATAACTGACAGCCACACAGCCAATAAGTGAACCAAACCCAAGACCCTGACTCCAGAACTCAGACTTCTAATGATATGTATTTGTATTTCTATTAGTATAATGGCAGCTTCCCATTAGATTATAAGTTCCAGGAGAGTAGAACACAGATGTGTCTTGTTCACTGCTGTAACCCCTCGTTACTGGAACTGAGTCTATATCTAATGAATAGATGAGTAGATGGACTGGGGCTGATTATTTATTTACATATACATTTTGTAGACATTCAGCTATTGCTATTGGAAAAACAAAACAAAACATAAAAAGACTTGAGTTTCTCCTATGTTGTACATGCACATCACATATACCTAACTCCTTTTCTTTCTCCACGAGTCCTATTCACTCATTCTTGCCCAGCAACTATGTCATCTCTTTCTGCTTTTTCTTGTGACTCAGTTTGTATGTTGCTCTTCACCATGTCTTCCCTGCCTTCTCTTCCTCTTCAAGACTTCCAGACTGCTTTGACTTAGGTGAAAATATTGTTAGAGGGAGGGTGGCCCACTACATGATCATACCCACCCTTCCACTCTTCTGTGGGAATAATCATGGTACTCTTCTAGTAAAAATTGCTTCTTTTTCTGCTTTTGTCCTTCAAAGTGAATCAGCACAAAATATTGAGACTGCAATGTTAAATACTGTAAGCCCTTAAAATTGCAAATCAATTAGTCACATATTGCCATTCTTTATCTAGAAAGATGCCATATTCTTTATTGGTTTAGTTTCTGCAGCAGATTTAAATATGGCATGTGTTCCACTTTTATAAAACAAAACTTTTTTTATTGCCTTAAATTTGTAAATTCCAAAGACATTACAAACTTTAAATACATTTTTAGAAAGGTTCTTCAAAAGCACATTAATTCAAATTCAGAAAGATGTTTCAGAAGGCCAAGTAAAACAGAGAAATGTGGGGTGTATAAATAAATTAAGCATAATACATTAATTAACACAAAGCTGAACCGTGCCTTGGTTTTCACCCTGAAAGACAGATAATTAAAAACAACACTGTAAAGCATTTTTCATATGACTCTCAGGTTAATGAATGGATAAGAAATAAGATAATGATATAAAGGAAAACTTGAATGTGAAACTCATAACGAAAAAGCAAGATGTGCATACTTTGATGTTGTTATTCTGTATTTAACTCTCTAAATTGATCCTATATTTCAAACAACTGCTCAGAGTGCTTCAGTAATTAGCACATCAGGGATGCATTAGTATAGAATAATAGTCTTAACTTTAGGAGTTTTTAAAGCTTTAATAATCCCTCTTCCCAAAAGCATAACATGCAAATAACTTAAATTAAAACAATATATCTCAATCATCTACCAATGCACTCTACTATATTATTAAATACACACAAACATATAAGCCTACTCATGCGAACCTGAAAATAGTAGAATATTAAAATTGTTGAACAGTTCTCTGGGATGACTGAAGATATGAATACATGATAGCAACCGTTTCTGCTCTAACTATACAACCAAGATTGCTTTTCTAAGAAAGTATTGTTTGTCAGTCTTATTTCGTGGGGGCTCTTCTATTTCCTTACATCTCAGGGACTTATAATCAATTTGGCTAAAAAGAGTCACTCTGTTTCTGAAATCTTACATTCTAGGATAACATGCTGCTCTTTCCAGTTTCACACCTGTGACCTGTTATTTCAAATTTTGCCTCAGCATTAATGTACATTTCTGAAAGTTCATGCTGGAATATAAATCTCCTGGACTCAAATATCCTGCAACGGCATTGGTGACAATTGTGTATATTTGAAACTCTTTGGTCAATTTTAGTATAAATGTGTAATCATGATCTTTATTCAATCTCAAGGCAACAGACTTTTCTCACTCTACCTTTGGATAAATATCCTATGTAAGGCAAATATTTTCCCCATTCCCTAAACATGCTCAGTACCTCCTAGGAAAATATGACCAGTCACAAGAACTTTGAAAGAGTTCCTGGACTGTGATCAACAGGAAATTAGGTCACCTGATTCAAACATATGTATCCAAATGTGTTAATCATAAGGGTTAAAGAAGTTTCTTACTCTCATGGACTCTAAAGCAAAATCCACACAGAAAAAAACCCCAGAATATTCATTTGAGCTTGATATGTTCTCTAATGTTGTCAGTGAAGCCATAATTCTTAGGGTGTCCTCTTTCTCAGATTATTCTGAGATTATTGGTAGACTTTATACGAGGCTCTTCTATGCAATATGTGTGGAGTCACCATGAGGAGATTTTTATTAGACATAAAATATTTTTATTGTTGATGAAAATCTTTGATCAGCTATCAGTTTTTCCTTTGGTTGGATTTTGAACTCCATCTAGTTCAGGGATATCATCATTCCTTAGCAATGTTATCAATGCTTCAAACTCAAGTCAACTAAATGTTATAATAAGAGTAGCTATCATGTATTGAGCTTGTACAACATATCATATTCTCTCCTGGGGAATTTACATATGTAGTTTCTTACTCTCACAAGAGAAATTTTGTTAAGAAAGTGCCACATTAAGAAAATTCTCAGCCATCATGTGATCTAGAAAATAGGCATCTGTCAATATTTCATACACACACAGACACATACACACACGTGTATATATGTGTACATACATATACACATATATTAATTAAATGATTACAATGCTTTATACTTGTTTAACACTTGCATATTTACAAAGATCCTTTTAATTACAGTGTTTTAATTTATCCTCAAAATAACTTGATAACAATCCAATGGAAAAAAATGAGCAGGAAACCTTAAGCTGGCACTTTAAAAAGAGACTATTCAAATGGACAATAAATGAATAGATATTTACTGGGACAAAGCAAATTAAAACCAAAAAGTGATACAACTACACATCCACTGGGATGGCTAAAATACCAAATATTTGTAAGAATGTGAAGCAACTAAGATTCCCACAAACTACTTGATGTGACTGTAAATTGATAAACCCGGGTTGGAAAGATGTTTGAGAGAATCTACTAAGCTAAACACACGTGTACCATATGACTCAGTAATTCCACTGAAATGCATAATACGTTTGCCAAAAGAAATTACAAGAGTGTTTATACAAGCATTATTCATAATGACCCTGAATTGGAAACTACATATGCTCATCTAGAGTACAATAGATAAACATGTTGTAGTATACTGTGGAATATTATGTGGCAATAAGAATGAACAAACTACAACTCCATGTAGCGGCATTGATGGCTCTCTCAAATGTGATGCTGAATAAAAGAAGCAGGCACAAAAGAGTATCTGAGGGATGGGGTCTTGAACGAGGTATGAAGGGTGCTTCTTCAGTGTTGATGGCACTCTGTTTCTTAATTTGGCTGTTGATAAAATAGATATATTCATTTTGTAAAAAATTCACTGGTTTATGCATGACAATTGGCCGACTCTTCTGTGTGATACACTTTAATAAAATGTTTAAAAAATAATGTGATGAGGGCAAAATGAGTATGAATCAATGAACGAATTAATGGCCAAACAATAAAACAAACATTTTTGAGATATATATTCCCAGATCTCTATATTTTCTGCTATTTAATCTGTTCAAAAATTACTAGCACTATGGATTTGCTGTGATTGCTGTCCTTTAAAATAATCGTTTTACATTCAGTTAATTAAATTGCTTAAAACAATTACACAAGTTAAGGGATTATTGATATTAATCAGGACAAAATAATAAACTAATTTATTATTAGTTTAATTTAAACTAATTCCTTAAAAAATCATTTCTATATTTAAGCTAAGTTAGCAAATATTTTTTTCATAAATGATATCCTTGTAAACTCCTAGATATGAGTAATATTTCCCAGGGAAGCATTAAGCATGCAAAACAAGAAAGTGAGTATGATTCTCTCACAAAATGGACCCTTATGTGGTAGTACAGAACAGAGAAAGCTTTTCTGTGAAGTTACACTGGGGGACTTCATTTTTATCTCAAATTTTAAAACCATGACTGTAGTAACTATTGGAGCTCTCCAAGGTACTTCTGTTTGCACCATTTTGTTTTGAATTTCTTTAAAAATTGCCTCAAAAGTTCCAGAGGATGTCAACTCTGACAGTTGCACATCTCCTAGACATTGAAATAGAAATTAAAAGTGCCTTGTTTGCTAGGGAAGGTTCAATTGGTTCTATTTTGTCCCTTTTCAGATACTGTTTTAATGCAACTATGTCAATGGAAGTGGAGAAATTGAAATGTTTGGTATTTCTCTTGATTGGTTCCCCAAGTTCTGAATCCCAAATGCTAAAAAGTTTATAATTATTTCAGAAACAGATAAGAACATGAACTATACCTGTTTTACCATAACGTTGCTGTTTAAACCCAACAGAAATTTGGAGGTGCCGTCAATGAGATTTACCAAGAGATTACTTCATAGCTTTCATTGTTGTCTTTAAAACCTTAACAAACTTTTTTGTTTTGTTTTTTGGTTTTTTTTTTGAGACGGAGTCTCGCTATCGCCCAGGCTGGAGTGCAGTGGCGCGATCTCGGCTCACTGCAGGCTCCGCCCCCTGGGGTTCACGCCATTCTCCTGCCTCAGCCTCCCGAGTAGCTGGGACTACAGGCGCCCGCCACCTCGCCAGGCTAATTTTTTGTATTTTTAGTAGAGACGGGGTTTCACCGTGTTAGCCAGGATGGTCTCGATCTCCTGACCTCGTGATCCGCCCGCCTCGGCCTCCCAAAGTGCTAAACTTTTTTTAGATACTAACATGCTTTCCTGTAAGTGAAGCAGAGCCCTAGAGGTAAATCTACCTGCCTGCATGGAAGATAGCCTTTTAGCAGAATCACTATTACAACGTATTCAAGCAAACACTGTGTCTACTTTTAGGCATTCAAGTTAATTTAAATTTTGAAGAGGGGTTGTTTAGGAAAGGACATGGGAGTTAAACACAGGAAGATTCAGCACTGCCTTCTTATCTAACCATCTCTGTCCAGATGGCATATTTCTAATTTTGAAATGCTATTACCTATGTATTTAATATAGTAATTGAATTCCAGCAGTAAGCATACATATAACTTCATAGAATCTTAAATTATTTGTATACACTATTAATTCTAAGACTTTGCATGCCACCTTCATGATTTTTGCCATACAAAATTTTGCTTATTTTTTGAATTTCAGTAAAATAATTAACATGTATAAAATAGTATTTTCATATGTAAGTTACAGAAAATACGCAACTATCCACTACTCAGCTTAAGTAGTCCTCCCTACCTGATGTACTTCTGTGTTTATAAGAATTCTCATTTTTTACAAAGTAATAACATATCAGTAAACCATGTGGTTACATTTGAATGGTTTTGAATTATATATCAGTGGTAATATACTGCATCTTACTTTGTACCTGCATATTTTTCACTCAAATGACTACTGTAAGATTTATCTTGTACTGATGTGTGTATCAATAATGTATTCATTTTTATTCCTAAATGAAATACCTTTGTATAGATACACTACAATTTATTTATCCAATATTCTTTAATATACATTTATTGTTTCTAGTTTTATTTTTGCTGTTACAAATAATCCTGTAGGCTTTAATCTTACTAAGTAATTCAAAATTATTTTTCCAAGTAATTGTATCAATTTATTTTCTTCAGGAGTCTATGGGCTTCCTTTAAATCCACATATTATCAATGCTTGATGCTGTTTGGCTTCTTAATTTTGGGTGTACTTAATATAAAATGCTAACACATTTGAGCTCTGATTTGCATTTCATTTCCTAATAATTGTGCAGATCATCTCTTAATATTTTAGTGTATCATATATAATATATCATTTGTTTGTTATGTTTTGTTTTTCCATCCCTCAGTAGAACCAGAACATAATATATCTTGTTCTATAAAATATCTGCTCATTTTTCCTATTTTATTAGGCTGTTTATTGTAGTCTTAATTATTTGTTAGTTATTTGCTATAAATACCTTTTTCCAATTTGTAGTTTGTCATTATAAATGTCTTGAGTTCTGTTTTGATGAATAAAAGGTGTGTATTATAAGGTAATCATATTGCTCAGTACTTTCTTTCATGATTAATGCCTTTGAAGTCTTCATTAATAAATCTTTCCTTATTGCAAGGTCATAAAGATATTTTCCAAATTATCTTCTAAAACTTTTACAGTTTGCCTTTCATGTGTGATCTTTAATCTACCTAGAATTGATTTTTCAGTGTGCTTTGAAGTATATATAGATGTTTTTCCGAGTAAAATGGTCTTTTTATGCACTGATCTGCTGTGTCTTTTCTGTTCTATAGCCATTTTTCTTATGTATGGAAATGTTTCTGTAATTTCTATTTTGTTGAATTGCTCTACTTGTTTATATCTCTGCCATATCATCTCTTTTCATTATTATAGCCTTGACATGAATATTGGTATCTCTTGGATAGATCCCCTAAATTTATTCTTTTTTTAAATCAGTGTTCAAGTCATTCATAGGCTTTTTCATTTCTATAAAAAACTAGGAATAAGCTTTTTAATTTCACGAAGAACACCTGTTAGGGTTTTATTGTACTTACATGGATTCTGTGGTTCAATTTAGGGAGAAGTAGCATAATGAAGATATTGACTTTTTCTATTCAGGAATGTGGATTCCATTTACTCAGATCTTCTTAAATGCCTTTCATTAAAATTTAAAATCTTTTCCCATAAAGATTTCACATGTCTCTTATTAGATTATACTTAATTACTCAATAATTCTGCTACTATCATTTTTGCTACATTCTCTAACACTTTTATCTCTGGTATATATAAATGTGGTTGAATTTTGTATTAATATGTACTCAGCAAAGATACTAAACTCTTATTAATTCTAAAAATTTATCATTCCACCTTCCTTGTATATAAGTGTGTCATCTGCAAATTCTTTTTCAGTTCATGTTCATTTTTCCTTTACCTTACTGTGTAGGCTAGATTATATTTACTAGCAACGATGATTGTGGACATTTTTTCTTGTTTCCAATCTTTAAGATAAAATTTATATTTTGTCACTAAAAAATTGTTAAGTACTTATGTAAGTATGTTTTGTTATTTTGGTTTGGTATTTTGGCAGATAGCATTAAGGAATTTTCTTCATTTTCTAATTTGCTAATTTCTTTTGTAAAAAAATGTAAGTAGATGTTAAACTTTAATAATTTTTAGCTCTATTTAAGATTATCACAAGGTTTTGCTGCTTTAATTTGTTTTGCTGCAGTAACCAAGAATCCAATGTCTTGGTGGCTTCCAACAAAAACACTCATTTATTCCTCATGTTACATGATTGTTGTGTGTCAAATATATATGGATTGGGCTCCAAATTTCTCCCCTTTCCAGGGACCATACTGAATGAGCAACCCCTAACTGGGACATTCTGTTCCCATGGCAGAAAGCAAAAGTGCAAGGGAGAAAACCAAATCATGCAATTGGACATGGTGTGTTCTATTTCTTCACACTCTATCAGCCAAAGTAAATCATGTAGCCAAATCCCAGACCCTGGGATTAAGAAGCATGACAGGGAAGGGAAGGAATGAATTATTGTGACTAGATAATACAGTCTGATATGTGGTGGATTCTACTAATTGATTTCTTAGTGTTAAAATAACATTTCTGGGATTAACCTGACTGATAATGTTGTTTCATCCTTTTCATACGTTGCTAGCTATGATTTGCTATATTTTATATAAAACCATTGCACATATATCCATGAGTGATACTGATCTCTATTTTTTCTTTCTACTACTGCCCTTCTCTCCTTTTGGCATCAATACAATTGTAGTCTAGAAAAAAATGAATATTTATATAATCCTTTTATAGAATACTCTGATAGAATTTGCAAATATTGCAAATATCAGTTATTTTAAAGTTTGGTAGAATTGTTTGTAAACATTCTTGGTTGCATGTGGAACTATTATAAAGTATTGATACAACCTTTTAATTATTATCATCTTTTCCTCCATTTATTCTTAAATCAATTTAGATAAGCTACATTTTACTAGGAATTAGTCCAGTGCATCTACATTTGCATTTTATTCTCAAAATGTTGTTCGGTTTATTGTCTTGTTATTTAGACTATCACATCAGTAAATTTGAGCTGTTTTTCTTTTTTACTTTTATTTATTAGTGTGTTCTTTTATTCTTGAAATACTAGAATTTGCCTATTTTATTTTTTATTTTAAAGAATATTTGGGCTTATTTTTAAAGATCATATTTTAATATTCTGTGTAATAACTCATCATATGCCTGGTAAGGAGAATTAAGTTAATAAAAATAAAAAACTTAGAACAATGCCCAGCATACAGTAATCACTATGTGGGTGTCAGCTAATACTATTATTTCTATTTTTTCTGCTCTTCATTTCATTAACATTTGTTATTATTTCATACATTCTTAAGTTTGTTGCTGAGTTTATTCATCTTGTTTAAAAAAATAAAAATATTTAGTGTGATTATGCTCCCTCTAAATACTACTTTAGCTGTATCCCACACGGTTTTAACTATTTTTGTTATTGGTCGTTTTCAAGTATTTTTATTTTTATTTTTTTCATCATTTTTATTATCATTATTATTATTATACTTTAAGTTTTAGGGTACATGTGCACAATGTGCAGGTTAGTTACATATGTATACATGTGCCATGCTGGTGTGCTGCACCCATTAACTCGTCATTTAGCATTAGATATATCTCCTAAAGCTATCCCTCCCCCCTCCCCCCACCCCACAACAGTCTCCAGAGTGTGATGTTCCCCTTCCTGTGTCCATGCGTTCTCATTGTTCAATTCCCACCTATGAGTGAGAATATGCGGTGTTTGCTTTTTTGTTCTTGTGATAGTTTACTGAGAATGATGATTTCCAATTTCGTCCATGTCCCTACAAAGGACATGAACTCATCATTTTTTATGGCTGCATAGTATTCCATGGTGTATATGTGCCACATTTTCTTAATCCAGTCTATCATTGTTGGACATTTGAGTTGGTTCCAAGTCTTTGCTATTGTGAATAGTGCCGCAATAAACATACACATGCATGTGTCTTTATAGCAGCATGATTTATAGTCCTTTAGGTATATACCCAGTAATGGGATGGCTGTGTCAAATGGTATTTCTAGTTCTAGATCCCTGAGGAATCGCCACACTGACTTCCACAATGGTTGAACTAGTTTACAGTCCCACCAACAGTGTATAAGTGTTCCTATTTCTCCACATCCTCTCCAGCACCTGTTGTTTCCTGACTTTTTAATGAATGCCATTCTAACTGGTGTGAGATGGTATCTCATTGTGGTTTTGATTTGCACTTCTCTGATGGCCAGTGATGGTGAGCATTTTTTCATGTGTTTTTTGGCTGCATAAATGTCTTCTTTTGAGAAGTGTCTGTTCATGTCCTTCGCCCACTTTTTGATGGGGTTGTTTATTTTTTTCTTGTAAATTTGTTGGAGTTCATTGTAGATTCTGGATATTAGCCCTTTGTCAGATGAGTAGGTTGCGAAAATTTTCTCCCATTTTGTAGGTTGCCTGTTCACTCTGATGGTAGTTTCTTTTGCTGTGCAGAAGCTCTTTAGTTTAATGAGATCCCATTTGTCAATTTTGGCTTTTGTTGCCATTGCTTTTGGTGTTTTAGACATGAAGTCCTTGCCCATGCCTATGTCCTGAATGGTAATGCCTAGGTTTTCTTCTAGGGTTTTTATGGTTTTTAGGTCTAACATTTAAGTCTTTAATCCATCTTGAATTAATTTTTGTATAAGGCGTAAGGAAGGGATCCAGTTTCAGCTTTCTACATATGGCTAGCCAGTTTTCCCAGCACCATTTATTAAATAGGGAATCCTTTCCCCATTTCTTGTTTTTCTCAGGTTTGTCAAAGATCAGATAGTTGGAAATACTAGCAAACCGAATCCAGCAGCACATCAAAAAGCTTATCCACCATGATCAAGTGGGCTTCATCCCTGGGATGCAAGGCTGGTTCAAAATACGCAAATCAATAAATGTAATCCAGCATATAAACAGAACCAAAGACAAAAACCACATGATTATCTCAATAGATGCAGAAAAGGCCTTTGACAAAGTTCAACAACCCTTCATGCTAAAAACTCTCAATAAATTAGGTATTGGTGGGACATATCTCAAAATAATAAGAGCTATCTATGACAAACCCACAGCCAATATCATACTGAATGGGCAAAAACTGGAAGCATTCCCTTTGAAAACGGGCACAAGACAGGGATGCCCTCTCTCACCACTCCTATTCAACATAGTGTTGGAAGTTCTGGTCAGGGCAATTAGGCAGGAGAAGGAAATATAGGGTATTTAATTAGGAAAAGAGGAAGTCACATTGTCCCTGTTTGCAGATGACATGATTGTATATCTAGAAAACCCCATTGTCTCAGCCCAGAATCTCCTTAAGCTGATAAGCAACTTCAGCAAAGTCTCAGGATACAAAATCAATGTACAAAAATCACAGGCATTCTTATACACCAATAACAGACAAACAGACAGCCAAATCATGAGTGAACTCCCATTCACAATTGCTTCAAAGTTTTCAAGTATTTTTAAAGTTTCGTTATTGTTTCTTCTTTGAGCCGTGAGTTCCATTTACAAGTGTGTTTCTAAAATTTTCAAGTATTTGATCATCTTCAAGTTGTTTCTTTACTAATGATTCTTAACAGAATCATTGTGATCAGAAAATATGGTGTACATAAACTCAATCTCTTGAATTTTGCTAAAAGTTACTTTATGCCTATTATTTAGTCACCTTTTGTAAATATTCCATGTAGATATTGGCAATGTTTTATATATTTCCTTAAATCAAGCTTGTTATTTTTGTTTGTCAAATGTTTTGTCTAAATATTTTTGTCTGCTTGAAGTATCAATACTGTGTATGAAAATCTCCGACAATGATAATGAATTGATCAATTTTTTTCTCGAGGTTCTGTCAATCTTTGCTTTATGTTTATTGAAGTATATGTTAGTTACACATCATTAGTTACATATAATTTTTTCTTATACTTCAGTAAATTTCTGCTTTATGTTTATTGTGCTATCTCATTACTACATATATGTTTATAGTTGTTTAAAGTGAATTAAATTTTAATCATATATTTTGAACAATTAATCTCCAGTTTCTCTAGTATCTTTAGATATTGTTTTATGTCTTAAACCTATATTATTTGTAATAATACAGCTATATCAGCTTTCCTTTGATTCAATTTACTTGTTCCTTCTTTTTTATTAGAGCGTATTTATTTCTTTTCCTCTCTTTGAAAATTTTTATAGATTCAGGAGGTAGAGTTGTGCATGTCATGCAGTTATGTTACATGGATATATTGCATAGTGGTGAAGTTTGGGTTTTTAGTGTACCCACAACCCAAATAGAGAACATTGTACCAAATAGGTAGTATGTCATCCCTCAGTCCCCTCTCACTCTCCCACCTTTTGGAGTTGCCAACGTCTGTTATTTCACTTTGTATGTCCATGTGTACTCATTGGTTAGCTCTCACAAATAGGAACATGCAGTTTTTGACTTTGTGTTTCTGAGTCATTTCATTTAGGGCTATGTCCTCCAGTTCTATGCATGTTGCTGCAAAAAAAAACCATGATTTCATTTTTTAATGGCTGAATAGTAATCCATGGTATATATATTCCACATTTTTCATCCAATTATCCATTGGTGGACACTTAGGTTGATTCCATGATTTTGGTATTGTGAATAGTACTGCAATAAACATATTAGTCTAGGTGTCTTTTTGATAAAATAATTTCTTTCCTTTTGGGTAGATAAGTAGAAATGATGGTGCTCTTTTTTGTTTTAAGAGATATTTCCATGCTGTTTTCCATAGATGTACTAATTTACATTTCCACCAATAGGGTATAATGTTCCCTTTTCTCTGCATCCTCACCAACATCTGTTGTTTTTTGACTTTTTAATAATAACCATTCTGACTGGTATAAGATGGTATCTCATTTTGCTTTTAAATTGCATTTCTCTGATGATTAATGATGTTGAGCATTTTTTTCATGTGTTTCTTGGCCACTTATATGTCTTCTTTTGAAAATTTTGTATACTCTTTTACTTTAACTTGTATTTTCACTTCTTAGTCTGATAATCTTTGTCTTTAAGTTAAATTTATCATGATTGCTGTTTTATTTATTTTATTTCTTTCACCTTATTTTATGCTTTTGATTTTTTCCACCTTTTTGGAATTTTTTTTCCACCTTTCTTGTGTTTTTTAAACTAGGGTTTTTTTTTGGTCTTATTTCATTTTTTTCTACATTAATATTTAGCAAAACTAATCATTACAGGTTATCCTAGGAAATGTAGCCTATATAGCTTATTTGACAAACTATGAATCTTATCACTATCTCACCTGCTTCCTTAACAATAGCAGGGCAATGGAAATGTAATTACATCCCAATTTATATCCTATTATTTTCCAGTAATTTAAATCTATTATTTACCTTTGAATTGTTTATGCAGTCAATATTTTTCTTTTTTTTTTTTTTTTTTTTTGACGGAGTTCGCTCTTGTTTCCCAGGCTGGAGTGGAGTGGTGTGATCTCAGCTCACTGCAACTCCACCTCCCGGGTTTAAGCGACTCTCTTGCCTCAGACTCCCGAGTAGCTAAGACTACAGGCATGCACCAACATGGCCAGCTAATTTTTGTATTTTTAGTAGAGGTGAGGTTTTGCCATGTTGGCCAGGCTGGTCTCAAACTCCTGACCTCAGGTGATCTGCCTATCTCGGTCTCCCAAAGTGCTGCGATTACAGGCATGAGCTACCATGCCTGACCAACTGGGTACCTTTTCTAATAATCCCTTCTTGCATTTGCATTTCAAACATTCTTTTGGGAGTCATTTTTCTTCTTTTGTTTGTTTGTTTTGAGACCAAGTTTCGCTCTTGTCGCCCAGGCTGGAGTATAGTGGCACAATCTCCTGCTCACTACAACCTCCGCCTCCTGGGTTCAAGTGATTCTCCTGCCTCAGCCTCCTGAGTAACTGGGATTACAGGCATGCTCCACCACACCCGGCTAATTTTTGTAATTTTAGTAGAGATGGAGTTTCACCATGTTGGCCAGGCTGCTCTTGAACTCCTGACCTCAGGTTATCTGCCCGCCTCGGCCTCCCAAAGTGCTGGGATTACAGGTGTGAGCCACCGCTCCTGGCCTTCTTTCTTAACCACATACTTTAGACATTACCTCAGCACTATTGACGTTTGGGACCAGACAATTCTTTGGGTAGGGGGCTGTCCTATACAGTACAGGATGTTTAGCAGCATTCCTGACCTCTACTCACTAGATGCTAATAACTCCAGTTATTATGATCAGAAATGTTTCAGATATTACCAAATATTCTCATATTCTCTGAATGAGGGGTGCAAATAGGGGTACCAAAAATTATTCCTGTTTGGGAACCACTGCTTTAAAAGTGTCCTTGTTGTTAAACTCTGTCTTATTCTTTTGAGAGCAATAGCAAAATAGAAACCTTTCCGAAAAATTGTATACCTCCTAGATTTACAATTCTATGTTGAGAGTTGTTTTCTCTCAGCAATTTGAAGATTCATTCCACTAATTTTTGGCTTTTGTTGTTGCTTTTGAAATACTGTTATTCTTTTGAAGCTAATATGTCTTATTTAACTTGTCTTTGGTGTCCTGCAGTTTTTCAATGATGTGTCTAAGTTACATCATTTTATTAATGAATGTAAGTAAGTCTACATTTTATTTGCTCTACATTGGATTCATTTTGGCTTTTGAGTTTAAACAGTCACATCTTTCAATGCTTTTCGAAAACTCTAAAATATCTTAAAAAATCTAAAAAAATCTAAATAATCCCTTTAATTATTTTCTACTTATTTTTCTCTATGACCCTTTACTTGATATCCACCTGAACATATGACTTCTCACTCTGTCCTCTATAATTCTTAAACTCTTTCAGATTTTAAATCTTTCTGACCATCAAGGCTGTCTTTTAGTTACTTTTCTTATATCTACCCTCTAATTTCTAAAATTATCTTTAGCTGCATTATCTGCTATTGAACACATCTATTAAGTTTTTAATTTCAAGTATTACATTTCTAATTTCCATAAGACTGTTCTTTTCCAAATTTGTCAGCCATTATAAAGTTTCTAAATCTTTGTATGTACTTATGATGGTTTTTACATTTGTAAGCAAAATAATTATAGTTGTCTCATAGTTTTTGTCAGGTCATCCCAATACTTAAAATATTTGAAACTGTAAAGCTTCTGTCCTGTTTTTCCCTACTGCCTTTCATTCATGATACCTTATTCTTGTGTGTGTTTTGTGAGTGTGTGCTCATAGTCAATATAACTTTATCTAGGAGAACATTATCAGCCCTTCTTGGAAGATTTATTTTCTTTTCCAAAAGAGAAGTAGTTCCTGCATACGTCAAGCCCTAGGGAAAGCTAGGTGAAACCCTGTATCATTTTTTTTCTGTACTTGGCATTTTACAGATGGCTCAGGTAACTTAATTTGAGTCACAACTCTACATCAGTGATGGCTTTTGATTTTTAGTTCTCATGAAAAGTTTTGTCCTTCCTCTACCTGGTAACAAGCTAAAGGAAAAAATATTTACTGTGTACTTCTGTTGAGTGTAGTTTACTGGAAGCATAGTCTCTTGAGGCTCTAAGTTTCAAGTTGTCATATTTTCAAAGTTTGGTAAACTCTAGACTTTATGTCTTGTTATCTACACAGTGAGCAAATGTTCAAATTTAAGCCCACCATAAACATGGATTGGTAGATGACCTCAGGGTAGCTGTCAAGTTCAGATAATAGTTACCTTCCTAGATTTTTCCTTTCCCTTATTTTGGCTTCCTGGTATTTTTCCTACTTTCTTGACATCTTAGCAATAAAATTAAAACTATGATAAAAGAATTCAATAAGAGCTTTTAGTTATTTTGAAGCATAAACATTAATCACAGTTTTTCTGATATACTGTTGAAAATGGAAATCAATTTTATATGCTTTTTAAAAACTAGCTTATATAAATAAACTGAAGCCTAACAATGCTATCTACTTTAATCATCCAATAAATATTTATTGAACATATACAACATTCTACTCACTGTTCTAAGTATTTAACGTATCATATTACAGAACAGAATTCATGCCTTTGATGAACTTACTATATTCTAGTGGGAGGAAATAAAACAACAAACACAAAACAAGTACACAAAAAGAGTAGCTTTGGACACCAATGAGTGCCACGAAGCAAATAAAATAAGGTGATGTAGTGGAGTTATCTGAGACAAGGGACCTGATTTATCTACGAATTGGAACCAGTAGATCTGAAGAAGTAAAATATTAGTGAAACCTGAATAATGAGCACTAGACACTCATTCAAAGGGGAAGGGTATTCCAAACAGAAGGAATAGCAATTGCAAAAGTTCTGAGATACATATTAGTTTGAGTGTTAGAGGAAAGAAATATAGCAGTGTAACTAATTATAGAAGATGAAGAGATGAGTAGAGGAATACATGGTCAGAGGTAAAGGCACAGGACAAATAAAGTATATAGGACATGGTGAGGGATTTGGATATTTTAATAAGCTGAATGTGGAACCACTAGAGTGCTTTATACATGGGAGTAGCATGATCTGATTTACACTTCTGGGTCATCCACCTAGCTGATGTATGAAGAATGGATGGAGTCCGGGCATGGTGGCTCACACCTGTAATTCTAGCATTTCGGGAGACCGAGGCAGGAGGATCACTGGAATCCAGGAGTTTGAGAATAGCCTAGGCATAGTAGTGAGACCCTATCTCTATGAAAAATAAGAAAAATTAGCTGGGCATTGTGGTGTACACCTATAGTCCCAGCTACTCAGGAGGCTGATGTTGGAGGATTGCTTGAGTCCAGGAGGTCGAGGCTGCAGTGGGCCATGATTGTGCCACTGCACTCCAGTCTGGGTAATGTAGTGAGACCATGACTCCAAAAAAAAAAAAGAAAAAGAAAAAAGAATAGACTAAAAGGTATGGTTCTGCCAAAAGAGTGGAATGGGTAAGGTTTTGAGAGAAAATACACAAATAAGAAATGATGGTATTCAACAAGAAAGTCAGAGGACATGGCAGTGACTAAAGATCAAAATAAAAGAAAAGATAATTTTTAATGACCAGAGCAACTAAAAGCCCAGGCTTGGGATGGACAGTGGAAATCTCCAAGAACACTGGCAGAGATGTCAGCAGCTAGTTGCTGACATCATCCATAAATGATATAACGTGATCAAGAAGTTAGCAAATGACAATAAAAAGAAGTAAAGGATGGTAAAATTTGATAGAGTGCTTTAAAGGGGGTGTTTTTTAAGGAGGAAAGGGTAGAGACAGGAAGGAGCAGTAGTGGACAAATAAAACACTTATTATAGCTACAGGTCCTAAAGGCACATGAGGCGTGGGAGAAAAAGAAAAGAAAAAGCACCCTAGGTTTTATTTGAACATAGCAGGGAAACAATAGTCTCAGGAGAGATCAAGTTTTCATTAAGAGTATGGAAGTGAAGAAAATCATAGAAGAGTTTGAAGACAGAAGGACACATTCTTTGGATGCAATGAGAATTCTCAAAGGTATTGTGAAATGGTTTAGGAAGGACGTTGTGGGGAGGGGCGAGGGGCAGAATTTATTAGGGATTGTATGGAGTATTTGGAATATTTGGAAGATGATAATAAGATGTTAGAGAATCCAAGAAGGTTGAGCTTCTAGTGCTGTTGGAAGTGAACAGAAGTGTGAGGCATGATGACATTAGTGCTGAAAATTAGGGCATATAGAAGTGATTGCAAACCAAGGGACATCTGGCCTCCCTGTTTGGTTTAAGTTTAGTTGCCTTCTAGAACATAAGGTAATGGAGGATCTAAACTCCTAAACTCATTCTAAGCAATAATTTTCATAAAAGGATGTCCTTGATGTGGTAATTCTTGTTATTCTCTTAATCTACACTAAAATAAAGAATAAAATTATAAAAATGAAAAAAATGTTTTTCTCTATACCCTTTAATCGCTATCAGTGTTACATGTGTACCATGCTGTGCAAAATACTAATTTTCACATATCTGATCACATTCATGAATGCTTTGAAGCAGCAAATTTGATGAGACTAAGGAAGAATAAGGAGGCTAGTTAGTGTTGGAGAGGAAAAAATATGCAAAGAAGCAAAGAGGACTGCCTGCATATTTTAATTGAATTAGACTAAAGAAAATTTATCAGGGCATAGGATCCATGTAGCAAAACACTTGATTATTAAATCATTGGATAATTAGAAGTAGAGAGTGATCAAGATTTTCTTAGTAACAACCCAAAAATGAGTTGCTTATACAAGATAGCAAGTTAGGGATAGTCTGTCTTTTTCTAGTTTGCAACAGTTTCTATTAGTATTTAGAAAATTTTTCTATCATCAGTTTTTTAGAGAGGTATTAGAAAAAGAACTCCATTTACTAAATGACAAATTTAGTTTTTCTGGTAATTTGACATTTTTGGTGCCAAACATAATTTTTCATCAAAATACATAAATAATAAATATATTAGTGAGCTATATTTAAAATTTTGTGTTCTTAGAGTCTATGTAAGTTTTTAAAATCTCAATTATAAACAAGCTCATTCTTATTTGTAGACAATCCAAAATCCTCTACTGTGACTTTGGATTTATTCAATATACCTATAATAAAAATGAGGATTTTGTTTGCTTTTTACATTCAATAGTGATAGGACAATAAAAGAATACAAATTGCAATTTGACATGACTTGTGTGATAGAAGATTTTTTCAAGATTATTTTAAATCATCTATGTTCTTACAGAATTTATAAAAAGAAATGAGAAATATAGGTGATCCGAATACATATCAAAATTGTGAGCAAAATCCAAAGAATTTTTTTTCACTTTTCATAATGCTTTTATAGGAATAGAAGTATGCTTTCAAAGTTAATGATAAATGATTTAAAAATGAGTTGAGTATGACTAGTTAAAAAAGAAGTAGAGAAAGACCAAGAGTGATATTCAAAATATTTAACATCTCCACATCTGAACTAGCCATAGCTGGGGCCTGATGTAAACAAGCTTTAGCCCTATAATAGTGATATGTCCTTTGTGAAGGGCTGGGAAACAAGATCAGCCATAAGAAGAGCACTTGGGGAACTTAATGCTGAATCTTTTCTGTTAAATAATTTGACTGGTAAATACTTTTTTTTCAATATTTAACAATCAGTATGTATATCTACTGTATACTAACTGAAAACAATATTGCCCATCCCTACCTAATACTTCTATATAAAAGAACATCATATATTGCATATGGAATAACTAATACCTTACACAAACTCCAATTTATTACTTGTAATCTACGATATTTCAATTACTTTCTGTCTCTCCTTCCTCTTCTCACCAAGTCTCATGAAGCAGTGTAGTGCAGCAAGAACGGGATGCAATTAGAATTAGATTTTGATTCACATCCCAATTTCACTATCAACTAATTGTGTATCAGTGGGCAAATTATTTAACTTCTTTACCGTTCAATTTCATCTTCTGTTAAATGAGGCTTGTGAGTTTTAGAGACAAAGAATAAAAGACATCCAGCATAGCACCTGCTGTATGACAGTTATCCAATAAATGGTAAGTGTTGCTACTGCTTTGAGAATTGGGAAGAAATTGCGAACACAATTCTTCACCTGGAGTTTTATCCAGGATTAGGCTTTAGGATGTCCAAGAATCCTCTAAAATTAAAAGTAAAAGAGGTTATATGTGTACATATGCACTTCTCTGGAGAAAGGGTCAATAACATTTGTAAAGTTCTTAAAGGGTGTCTTGAATTTAAAACAGTTGGAGAGAAAAAGTGAAGACAAGTTGGCAGAGAGAGGAGGGGGAATGACATGGAAAGAGAAAGAAATGAAGATTGGGGGAAAGATGGCAACTAAACAGAGGAACCAATGTGGGGAATTTGCAGAGAATGCAGACCACAGCATTGACATGGTCTTCGAAATTAAGTTGAGTTGGTGGAAATGAGTAGAGGAGGTCAGCTAAAAATCAATGAATCCAGACAGAAAATATTGCAGATTTGTAATGGTTTCTGCAGTAAGGCAGTGATTCTTAACAAATTCCTGGGAAGCGATTATATTTTAAATCGCTTCTGTTTCATCTTTCCTTGATACTCAAAACAATTTACATAGCTCAATTTATTGTAATGAGTGTTTTACATTGATATTTCTATCCCATTTTGAGACATCCAAGCCATTTCATCACTGTGATATTATCATATTGTCTGATGCTACTTATTCTCAATACTAATATTAGGGTTTGATGAAGCTTATTCAGAATGCTTTTCCCTACACAGGTTAAATGTTTAGATTTGCATTTCAATTTCTATTCACTCTGACAGCTGATCATTTTATTATCTTGAAAAATTTCAGAGTGGGGAAACAGTTAATGATGGCTTTCTCAAAGAACAAACTAATCAGCACTACATGAAAAAGGAGAATTTAGTTATAATCAGAATTATGTGTTACTCTGAAAGGAAAGTGAAAAAGAGAAATTCAGCTTGAATTGTCATTGGTAAATCATCAAGAATTATCATCAAAATATATCCTAAAATAAAGCTAAATATGAAAAAGAAACAAATGTTGATGAAACCATAACAAGAAAAATTTCTGCAAATATAAACTTTTTTTCTCAAACACATAAAGGGAAAATGTGAGTATTGAAATTAATATTAGAGGATACAGTGTCTTAAAATGCATATTCAACAGACATCTGCCATGTGTCTACTCTGTGCCAGGCACAAAACTTATAGCAATCATATTGTCACTTCACAATAACGCAATTACTGATTTTACAGATGAATTACCCATGGATACACAACCTTAATAACAACTAGGTTTACCACGAATCTATCATGTGCTTACACTTCTCATTGATTGTCTTTCATCCTAATAACCACCATGTAAGAGAAGCCTTACTTTTATATCCCTATTCTCACCTGTTAAATAAGGCCAAGATAAATAATTGGCTTATATAGCTGGAAAGGCATCAGAGGAGTAAGAAGAACCCTAGTCTTTTGACCACAAATTCAGTGCTTTTTATGCTATTTCATATTTATTCATTTACTTATTCTCAGAACAAATATTTATTGTGTACCTAATAATTGCCAGGCATTTATTAAAAGCTGTGCACACAATCATGGTGAATAAACATTCTTATTCCTTATTCTAATGGAGTTTATACACTTTTAGGTGAAACCAGTTGTAAACAAGCAAGCAAACAAGGGCTATAAAGAAGAGTACAGTTTATTAAGATCAAAGAAAGGAGGGTGATCACAGAGGACCTCTAAAGGAACTAGCTGTAAAGAGAGAGCTTTCATATGTTCCTGTCAGACAGAAGATGTGCAAAGACTCTGAAATAGCAGACAGACTAGATTTGCTAATTTCTAATGAACACAACAATCAAAGACTTTTTTGACACACAGAATAAAGCTGTGTTTTTACGTAGAGAGATCATATAAATTGATTGACTAGTATTTCAGGTATCTGTCTATAATTTGCTTTTCCTAAAACAAGCTTATTTGAAAACAGAAGCATATATATTTGACAAATATATGTGAAATCCACAATAGTGCATAAGTAGTGTGTTCAATGAATGCATTTTACTGTCAGCAATACTACATGGAAAATCAGAATTTTAATGCAATCTAATTTTCTTTTCTTTTCTTTTCTTTTTTTCTGAGACAGAGTCTCGCCCTGTCTCCCAGGCTGGAGTGCAGTGATGCAATTGCGGCTCACTACAACCTCCGCCTCCTGGGTTCAAGCGATTCTCCTGCCTCAGCCTCCCGAGTAGCTGGGACTATAGGCATGCACCACCATGCCCGGCTAATTTTTGTAGTTTTTAGTAGAGATGGGGTTTCACCATCTTGACCAGGCTGGTCTTGAACTCATGATCTCATGATCCACTCACCTCTGCCTCCCACAGTGCTGGGATTACAAGTGTAAGCCACCGCGCCCAGCTTAATTTTCTTTAAAATTGAAAAAAGCATCATACAACAATAATATGAGAGTTTGGAATTGCTCCCTTATTTAAAAAAAAAAAATCAGGACCTGTTATAACCTCTGCAGACTCTGAAAAAGAGATGATGCAATAGTTCTTTGGAAACATCTGTCAGTGTCATTGGATCGCTCTTTCTTCTCATTTCCTTTTCTAAATGTGTAGGATCTCCTTCTCAATATTACATGACCTTTATCCCATGAAGTTTATGGTATTTTCGTTACCTAAAATAGCTTCTTACTGAGACAATTTTGATGTATTAGAATTCACAGATCCCTGTCTATACCACAGACATTGAGCCTCTAAGGTATCAACAATATCAACAACTGACACACCTCATTTGGATTTGGGGAAACGTTTAGGGTTTTTACATCTTACAGACACTTTCATAAATAATCTTCTATTACATACAATGACCTTTCATGTTCATAAATATAAATAACCCTCTCAAAAAATTAAAGATTCCCAAACATATTCATTTTTTCACTGTATTTTATTAAAGATGCAATCCCCACTTTCTGTTTAACATCTGTTTTATCTTTTATAAACTTTCTTTCTTGCTATGATCTTTCTTCCACACTGAATTCTCTACCTTTTCAAATTCCTGTTGAAAACAGGAATGAGCTATTTTGGTAACCTCCTGCAAATTTGAGGGATGACAGTTGATTTTATTTTTCCTAACAGGTAAAGACCCAAAGAGTTTGCATTGCCAGAGCACTTCTCTATAGGCAGGCAGGAGGTAGCAACTGAACTATGTACACTTAGGGCACTGAAATCGTAGTATTGTCACATTGAATCTTGTATTGGAATATATCATTCTTCAAAACATTTTGAAAATAATTTTAATTTGTGATAGTTTCTTCAAAATAATAATAAATCAAATATTTAAAAAGTTACTGTAAGATAGATTCCTTGTCAAATAAAGGGTTATCTTATTATACAGAACTTTTTGTTAACAATTACTGGGAGGCGTGGTATAGAGGAGACAATACTGGGGTCTACTGGTGTCTAATAAGTCTTTTTCTCAGTCCCACCTTGAAGTAGCTGTATGATAAACAGATAGTTTAACTTCTCATGGTGTTTATTTCGACATATACTATTTTAAAGGTTGCATTAGATTTAACACATTGTAATATTTCAAGCATGTGTTTTTTGTTTGTTTGACAGTGTATAAAAAATAACTGAATTAATTTCTAAACTGAAAAATTAGGAGTTTTTGAACAAATCTAACAGGCAGAAATTCCAGAAAGGTATAGTTGAAATCAACAGCAGCATCAACCAATTGAATATAATTAATGTCTACAGAATACTTATTCAGCAACAGCAGAATACACATTCTTCTAAAGTTCACATGGGACATTCACCAGAATAGAACACATTCTATGCCATTAAGCATACCTTCACATTTAAAATAGAAGGAATGATACAATGGATACTCTCAGACCACAGAGAAATTCAACTGGAAATTAATGACAGAAAGATAACTGAAAGATCCTCAAGTACTTGAGGATTAAATAACACATGGGTCAAACAAGAAATTTTAAGAGAAATTAAAAAGACCTTGAACTAAATGGAAATTAAAACAGAATTTGTCATAATGTGTGGGATGCAGAGAATGCAGTACTTAGAGGGAAATGTGTGCATTGAATGCTTATATTAGAAAAGAAGAAATAAGTAAAATCAATAATCTAATTATCCATCTTAGGAAACCAGAAAAGAAGAGCAAATGAAATCCAAAGTAAGCCTAAGAAAAGATATCATGAAATTAGAGTGGAAATCAATGAAATGAAAATAGGAAATTAATAGAGTAAAACCAATGAAACCAAAAGCTGGTTTTTTAAAGTGAGCAATACAGTTGATAACCCTCTAGCCAGGCTAACTACATAAAAACAGAGAAAACACAAATTATTAATATCAGAAATGAAAGAGGAGACATCACTACACATTCCTTGGATATTAAAAAGAAAATAATCTTCCAAAAGATAAAATACCTGGCCTAGATGAGTTCAATCATGAGTTCTACCAGCAATTTAAGGAAGAAATTATAACAATTCTCTATAATCTCTTCAAGAAGGTAGAAGTATCGGGGATACCTTCTAACATTCTATGAAGCTATCATTACCCTAATGCTAAAACCAGATGAAGATATTACAAGAAAAAAAACTAGAGACCAATATCTTTTATGAATATAGATAAAAAATACTTCAACAAAATACCATCAAATTCAATTCAACAATGCATAAAAAGAATTACATGCCACTATTGGCCAGGCCCAGTGGCTCTAGCCTGTAATCCCAGCACTTTGGGAGGCTGAGGTGGGCTGGATCATTTGAGGTCAGGAGTTTGACACCAGCCTCGCCAATACAGTGAAACCTCGTCTCTACTAAAAATACAAAAATTAGCTGAGTGTGGTGGCGCATGCCTGTAATCCCAGGTACTCACGAGGCTGAGGCAGGAGAATTGCTTGAACCTGGGAAGCGAAGGTTGCAGTGAGCCAAGATTGTGCTACTGCACTCTAGCCTGGGTGACAAAGCGAGACTGAGTCTCAAAAAAAAAAAAAAAAAAAAAAAAGAATTATATGCCACTATCAAATAGACTGTATTCCAGTATGCAATATGCAAGGCTACTTTAACATTTGAAAATCAATTAATGGAATCCATCACATCAACAAGCTAAAAAAGAAAAGTTAAATGATCAAATCAACAGATACAGAGAAAGCATTTGTGAAAATCTATCACTTGCTCATGATAAAAACTCTCACCAAGCTAGCAATAGAAGGTAACTTCCTCAACTTGATAAACATCTAAAATTATCTAAAGCTGCCATTATACTTAATTTCAAGAAACTAGTAGTTGTTCCTTCTAAGATTAGGAACAAGGCAAGGGTGTCTCCTCATGTCATTCTTTTTTGACTTGTACTGGAAATCCTAACTAATGCAACAAGGCAAGAAAAGGAAATAAAAGCTTTAAAATTGGGAAGGAAGAAATAAAACTCTCTTTGCAGATGGCATTATTGTCTGTGTAGAGCATTCAAAAGAATTAACTAAAAAATCCTCCTGGAACTAATAAGCAGTTATAGTAAGGTTGTAAAATGCAAGGCTAATGTACAAAAGTTAATCGCTTCCCTATGTACCAAGAATAAATGATTGGAATTTGAAATTTAAAATATAATGCTAATTACATTAACACCACAAAAATGAAATGCTTAGGTATAAATCTAACAAAATAAATCTAACTAACAACCTCTACATGAGGAAAACTATAAAACTCTGACAAAAGAAATCAAAGAGGAGCTAAATAAACGAAGAGAAACCCCATGTTCATAGAGAGGAAGATTGTCCAACTTGATCTGTGAAACCAACACAATCTCAATCAAAATTCCAGCAAGTTATTTGTTGATATAAATATCAACAAACTAATTCTAAAATTTATATTGAAAAGTAAAAGACCCGGAATATCATATTCAATATTAAAGGAGAAGACAAAAGTCCTAAGACTGACATTACCCAACTTTAAGACATACTGTAAGGCTATAGTAATCAAGACTGTGATATTGACAAAAGAATAAACAAACAGATCCATGCAATGAAATAGAGAACTCAGAATTAGACCCATGCAAATATAGTCACCTATCCTTTAACAAAGGAGCAAAAACAATATGATGGAGAAAAACATTGTCTTTTCAACAAATGATGCCAGACAAACTGGATGTCCACACAAATAAAAACAAACAAGCAAGCAAACAAACCAAAAAAAAACCTGAGCCCATACCAGTACATTTGGTGTCTGGTAAGCACTCGCTTCCTGATTTATAGTTGGCCATCTTCTTCCTGTGGGCTCCCATGGCAGAACGAATGAGGGTGCTCTCCAGGGTGTCATTTATATAGGCAATAATCTAATTCCTGAGAGCCCCACCCTCATCACCCAATCACCTACAAAAATCCCCACACCCTGATACCATAACATTGGGGGTTATGATTATTTCAACTTATATATTTGTAGAAATGCCACAAACTTCCAGTCTGTAATACCAAAGCCATCTAGAATTTGTTATTTGTTATCTTCTATGAGTTTTATAGTTTGCCTTTTATATTTAGTTCTATGATTCATTTTGAATTAATTATTGTTGAGATCATAAACCTAAATGAGAATGGAAAATGGTACAGTCACTTTGGAAGACAGTTTGGCAGTTTCTAACATACACTTACATATATCCAGCAACCACACATTTTGGTATATACCCAAATGAGTTGAAAACATATGTCCACACAGAAACCTGTACACAGTTGTTTATAGCATCTTTATTCATAATTGCCAAAACTTGAAGCAGACAAAATATTTTTTATGTAGGTAAATGGATAAACTGTAGTGCATCCATACGATGGAATATTATTCAGCAATAAAAAGCTTTCAGCCATGAAAAGACATGGTGTAAGAAGGTACTTAAATGCATATTACTAAGTGAAAACACCTATTTGAAAAGGTTACATACTGTGAGATGACAACTGTAAAACGTTCTAGAAAAGGAAAAACCATGAAGAAAGTCAGACAATCGGTGGTTGCAAAGGACTCAGGGAAAGGGGGAAGATGAATAGAGTGGAGAACAAAGGTTATTTAGTGCAGTGAAACTATTCTCTATGGAACTATATTGCTGGATACATTTCATTATAGCTTTTCAAAACTTATAAAGTGTACATACACTAGGAGTGAACACTAAGAGTAAACTATGGACTTTGGATGATGATGGTACATCAATGTAGGTTCATCCATTATAACAAATGTACCAATCTGGTGCAGGGTGTGGATAGTGGAGGAGGCTGTACTTGTGTGTACTTTCTGCTCCATTTTGTTGTGAATCTAAAACTGCTCTAAATAATAAAGTATATTTAAGTGGCAGTTTTGCATAAGAATCCCATTTTCTAGCAGCAATTTGCTTAAGCTGCCTTAGCACCTTTAAAGGAGACATGCTTTCTAAATTGCCATGGTCCCTACGTAGCCCATTTCTCATTTTTCTTATCTGTAGTCATTTGAATTTGCAATGCTTGAGCTTGCAATAGTCAGTGTTTCTTTTAAACTAAATCTAGCCAAACAAATCTCTGCATTTTTCCTTTGTATTTTTCTACTCTCCTTTGATGCTCCACAGCAAATATGCCACAAAATTAATCATTGATGCAATGTGCTCATATTGCAAAACTTTGTTTTCTACCATATGACCAAAACTTTTTTTCTACCATATCATCAAACATGTCAACCAAAATGTAGTGTCCTAATAACATACCCTGGGTGCAGTCTCATAGAAGTGGAAAGGAGAATAGTTACTTTGCTACTTTTATGCTCATCTCTCTTTTCTCATCATTTTCACTAAATCAGCATAATGCCTTTTCATGCTTCCTCATATTCTTTCAATTTACAATTTATTTTCTTACAAAAATGATGGGTAAGAAAGTTAGGGGAAGTCAAGGAGATAGAGCAACAGAGAACTGAATTTGAGACACATTTCTATACCCTTACTCCTCATGTATTATGTTGTGCATGTGTGTATATATACATACCACTATTTTATGGTCTTTACAGATTTTATGATCTATATAGTCTTTTTATAGAATGTTTAGAAGACTAACATGAAGGTTGTATAGGAACAAGTCAGTGGATTTATTGTTTGTGCTTCTGTTTCTCTAGAAAAACAGGCATCATTTTTTACTTCCAAGACGGTATTTACAAGACTAGCTATCCACACAGGTCTTTCAAATTTCAAAAGAGAACATTTAAAATATGTTTGACTTTCATATTTTACAAAATTTATATACAGTACAATGGAATCTTTTTGAAGGGCTTGACACATAAAGTAGTAATTTTAAGTGATTGTAGGTGTACATAGTTGTATCTTTTAAAAATGTATTATATTGTTGTTATTTGTGCCAAATAGTTGATCAGGGAGCTGTTCCTATGAGAGATATATAGTAGAGATGTCATTGTTATTATCATTATTAAAGACAAGTATTTTTGAGAACTATCGATGTGTCAGGAACTATGCTACGAATTGATATGCTATCTCAAAATATGACCACAATAATTCTATGAGCCAGATATTATTATCCTCATTTTGCAGATGAAACTTTAGATTGTCCAAGATTTCACCACAAATAAATGGCAGAGCTGGGATTAAAACCTTGATCTGTCTGACTTTGAATCTCGATGCTTTAAAAATATTAAAATTTCATCAATATCTTTAAAAATATTTATTACATTGAAAAGAGGAATAATAAACTTTTTAATTGATCAATTTATTTTTTAATTGATAAAATGCATGTGTATAAAATTATATAAATTCATTACATACATGATGTTTTGAAATATGTATACATTAGGGAATGACTAACTCAAGCTAATTAACGTATGCATTACTTCACATGCCTATTTTTTCTTGTAAGAACAGAAAATCTACTCTCTTAGCAATTTTCAATAATAAAATAAATTATTATTAACTGTAGTCACCTAATTGTACAATAGATCTCTTCAATTTATTCCTCCTGTCTAACTGAAATTTTGTATCTTTGATCAACATCTCCTAATCCTGCTCCTCCCCTTCCCCAGTCCCTGGTAAACACCATTCTTCTCTCTGCTTCTATGAGTTCAACTTTCTTATATTCCACACATAATTGAGACCATGTAGTATTTGTCTTTCTGTGCCTGACTTATTTCATTTAATATAATGTCCTCCAGGCTTATCCATTTGTTGCAAATGACAAGAATTTCCTTCAATTTAAGGCTGAATAGTATTCCATTGTGTATATATACCACATTCTCTTTACAGTCATCTATTGATTCCATATCTTGGCTATTGTGAATAATGCTCAGTGACCGTGGGAGTGCAGATATCTGTTTGACATACTGATTTCATTTCTGTTGGATATATACACAGGAGTGAAATTGCTCGATCATATGGTCATTCTACTTTTAGTTGTTTGAAGAACTTCCATACTATTTTTTATAATGTTGTACCAATCTACATAACCACCAACAGTGTGCAAGGATTTCCTTTTCTCCCCATTCTTACCAACACTTATTATCTTTCACCTTTTTTATAAAAACCATTTTAATAGGTAGGAGGTGGTATCTCATGTGGGTTTAATTTGCCTTTCTCTGATGATTAGTGATGTTGAACAATTTTTCATATAGCTGTTGGCCATTTCTATGTTTTTTTTTTGAGTAATTTCTATTCAGATCCTCTTTCCATTTTGAAATGATTGGATTATTTATTTACTTGCTATTGAGTTGTTTGAGCTCCTTATATATTTTGAATATTAAACACATATCAGATGTATGGTTTGTAAATATTCTCTCCTATTCCATAGGTCTCTTCACTCTAATGATTGTTTCCTTTGTTATGTATGAGCTTTTTTTTTGGATTTCATCTGTTTTTCTATTTTTGCTTTTGTTTGTGTTTTTAGGGTCATTTAAAAAAAAAATAATTGCTCACACTAAGGTCATGGAGCTTTTTTCCTATGTTTTATTCCAGTAGTTCTAGAGTTTCAGATCTTAGAACTAAGTCTTTGATACATTTTGAATTGGTTTTTGTGTATGGTGTTGATTTAAGGGTCTAATTTTATTCTTCTGCATGTGGATGGCCAGTTGTACCAACATAATTTATTGAAGAGACTGTTCTTTCTTCATTGTATGTTTTTGGCACTTTTGTGCCAATTGACCATAAATGTGTCGGTTTATTTCTGGGCTCTCTATTCTGTTCCATTGGTCCATGTATCTGTTTTTAGGTCAGTACCTTGCTATTTCTGTCACTATAGCTTTGCCATATATTTGGAAGTCAAGTAGTGTGATGCCTCTAACTTTTTTCTTTTTACTCAAGACACCTTCCACTACTTGGGCTCTTCTGTAGTTCCATATAAATTGTAGGATTTTTTTTTTCTACTTCTGTGAAAAATGTCATTAGAATTTTGATAGAGATTGCATTGACCCTATATATTTTTATTGATGTATGTCTTCTTCAGTTTCTTTCATCAATGTTTTATAGATTTCAGTGTACAGATCTTTCACCTCCTTGGTTAAATTTATTTATCAAAGCTATTGTAAGTGAGATTGTTTTCTTGATTTCTTTTCTGGATAGTTCGTTGTTCGTGTATAGAACTGCTACTGATTTTTGTATGTTGATTTTTGTATACTACAACTTTACTGAATTAATTTATTAGTTCTAATAGTTTTTTAGTGAAATCTAAGATCATGTCCTTTGCGAACAAGACAATTTAATTTCATCCATTCCAAGTTGGATGCTTTTTATTTCTTTCTCTTGCCTAATTTATCTGACTAGGACTTCCAGTACCATACTTAATAGAAATGTCAATCAATAATTTCTGCTGAGTTCATCACAGTATCTGTATAAATACAATAAACAACAGGAATATGTAGTTAGGTGGCATAGTTTTACTAGGTTCAACATCATACATTCTAAATTGAGAGCTTAGTCAGGCTTTTCCCTTAAGCCTCAGTTTCCCCCAATAGAAATGTAATTATAACTCTGGGTTTCCATGAGGATTAGATGAGAAAAAGTAAGGCCTTTGGCATAAAGTAAGGCCTTACCACTCAATGGTATCTGCAGCTACGTTAATTCAAAAAATGAAGAAGTGTGCTATCCAGATTCAGATTGCTTGACATCCATCTATCTTCATTCAAACAATCTACAGCTTATAAAGACTTTTAAAAATGTGTATGCTTTATAGAGAAAAGCAGCTTTTTATAAATATTTGTTGTTTTGAAAGTGTCAAAATTGGAGCTTGTATTTATAAAGTATCTAAAGTGCACTATTACTGTGCAACAGGGGTCCCCAGACCCCGGGCCGTGGACCGGTAGCAGTCCGTGGCCTGTTAGGAACTGGGCCACACAGCAGGACAGCTAGAGATGAGTGGTAGATGAGTAGATGAGCGACCATTACCGCCTGAGCTCTGCATCTGTCAGATCAGTGGTGGCATTAGATTCTCATAAGAACATGAAACCTCTTGTGGACTGCACATGTAAGGGATCCAGGTTGTGTGCTCCTTATGAGAGGATCTAACTAATGCCCAATGATCTGAGATGATCTGAGGTGGAAAGTTTCATCCTGAAACCATCCCCCACTCTACCCCTCCCCCCACACTCTCCACCACCCCGTCCAAGTCTTTCTAACACTGGTCCCTGGTGCCAAAAAAGGTTGAGGGCTGCTGCTGTATAATTGTTTTTCAAAATATCTCATGTAATTATCATAAAAGTCTTGCTAAATTGTATTATTATCATTCCCATTTTCAGGAAGATAAGTTAAAGTCTTCAAAAGTTTAGATTTTTCCCAAGAATACACTGCTAATGTGTAGTTTTGAACATACCAGTTTAGATTATTAAGTCTCAGCTCTTTCCCCCATATCACAAACTCAAATTTCACTGCTTTGTGATTTTCCTGATTAAAATGAAAAATAACTATGAAGTTTGTGGGAAATAAAACATTTTTCTTTAAGATCCTGTTTTACAAATTTACAGGAGAATAAAACATTAAAAAAGTGGACAAAGATCATGAACAGACTTCTCAAAAGAAGACATATTTGTGGCCAAGAAGCATATAAAAAAAAGCTCAACATCACTGATCGTTAGATAAATGCAAATCAAAACCACAATGAGATACCATCTCACACCAGTCAGAATGACTATTATTAAAAAGCCAAAAAATAACAGATGCTGGTGAGGATGCAGAGAACAGGGAACACTTCTACCCTGTTGGTGGGAGTGTAAATTAACTCAACCATTGTAGAAAGCAGTATGACAATTCCTCAAAGAGCTAAAAGCAGAACTACCACTTGACCCAGCAATCCCATTACTGAGAATATAGCCAGAGGAATATAAATCATTCTATCATAAACACCCATGCACACAAATGTTCACTGCAGCACTCTTCACAATAGCAAAGACATGGAATCAACACAAATTCCCTTCAATGACAGATTGGATAAAGAAAATATAGAACATATATACCATGGAATACTATTCAGCCATTGAAAAAAAAAGATTGTGTATTTTGCAGATAGAGCTGGAGGCTATTATCTTTAGCAAACTAACACAGGAACAGAAAGCCAGGTATCACATGTTCTCACTTATAAGTGGGAGCTAAATGATGAGAACTCAGGAACACAAAGAAGGGAACAACAGACACTGAGGCCTACTTGGGGGTGGGGTGGGAGGAGGGAGAGGAGTGGAAAAGATAACTATTGGGTACTGGGCTTAATGCCTGGTTGATGAAATAATTTGTACCAGAAACCCCCATGACACAAATTTACCTATGTAGCAAACCTTCACATGTACTGCTGAACCTAAAATAAAAGTTTTATTTTTTAAATCCTGATTCAAAAATTATACACTAAGATACTTCTTTCTTACATTTTATACTATCCTTATTTCGGAATTAATCTTGGACATGCATATAGAACATTTTACCAATAAAAAAATGGTCAGTATGCCTTTGGGCAATGTTAGTCCTTCATAAGTGTTTCAAAGACTTAGCAGTCCTCCTTTACATGAAAGCATGCATTTTTCAAGACAATAAGTAATTATTCATGTTTTTCAATATGCTATCTCTGAATGCTACTCATGGTGTGATTCTTCTCAGAGTTTTGGAGGGTAGAGTGTGGCTTTAGTTATACATACCTACCTGCTGACAGAGCCTCAGTGAGGTCACAGGCTCTTCTGTTTATTTACTCAGTCGCTTACTGAATATTGGTGGAATGCCTCCTACGTATCAGATATTATATGGGGGAATGAGTACAAAAGCATACACAACCCTTGCTCTGATAGAGCTGAACATCTAGTAGGGGAGGTAGACATCACATAAACAGTCACACTGATAAGATGAAAATTGGCAACTGAGTTAGTTTCCATGAGGGAGAATTACCCAGTGCTGCGAGAGTACCTGACAGGAGAATTTAACCTTTTCAGGAAGGTCAGAGATGGCTTTGCTGAAGAGGTGACATTTGGAACTAGGCGAGGTTGATCCAATGACGAGGAAAGAAAAATTTCCCCTCATGGTAGCAGCATATGCCAAAATTTCTTGCTAGCTTCTTTCATACTTTTGTAGATACCATATATTGAAACATAGCCCTCAAGAATATTCCTGAACACCTGGATCCTAAATTATGTAAAAGATTTGCTATAGAATTACAAATGAACTACCAAAATCATAAGTTTTTGGTTCATACATATCTTCACACAAAAAAATCATTTTTAACAATACAATCATAGAAACAATTATGAAGCATTTTTATTGACATATGAAGTAACTTTATTACATTATTTTTGACCATGGAGAAGTGTGCAAAGGCTTTAGCCATGCTGAATTCTCTAAAGACCTTCCAAATTACTACCATGTGCCAGGAATTATGCTAGGCTTAAGTGATTCTAAGAAATATAAGATAATGCCCATGTGCTGCCAGCCCACAGTCAAACTAAAGATCTATAATAGCAATGAGCTAAATAGCGTGTAATATGTAAAAGGTCAAACTCTGTAGCTTATTTAAGTGCTGTAAGAACGTGAAGCTGGAAGCAACTTTTTTTCTTCAGTCTTTACTGCATTCCTTTGCTTTACCTAATGGCCCAATGTATTAGGAATATATTAACTGTCTTATATGAGTAAACATGCTATCAAATAACCTGGTGTCATTACAATAAAGATATATTGTTATTGCTGCTTAGTTGTATATATGAAGGTAAATGTAGCTATGTTTAATTATGCTCTGTTACTGACCCAACAAAGAGAGATTGAAGAATTCCTTTTAACTTAGAGTAATTGTTCTGAGTTGAAAATAACCTCTGAAAATTCCACTTTCTCTCTCTCCCTCTCTCTCTGGTACCAGTATACAATGGCAACAGATCACAGAAGTCTTTCAGTGCAGAAATGGGAGATCAAGACCCATTTCTATAGGATTTGTTCTCAGGTTCTGCCATTGTCATATTGAGATCTCATGAGAAATCTCTAACAGTCAGTGCACAGAACAAGAAAACACGTGCTGTACTATTATACACAGGCAACATGACTTATCAGGAGAGAGTTAATATTTAAATAACTTCAAAATAATAAGTAAATATTAAAAATTCATTGAGTACAAAATAGTACTAGACAGTTGTTATTACAGATCTAAAGGTAAAAATCACTTTCAAATGTTTGGCATACTTTTATTCTCTAACAATTTACCATTTGTGTAGAGTTAAGCTTCTCTCAAAACAAAAAGCCTTGTGACATAATTATTCTGATATAATCTTAAGGAAATCTTCAGCATACAAAAAAAGGTTTTGGTGCATTTTATTTCAAAATCCATTCATGCATAACAAAGAACATGCTCTTTCTCTGAAGTTTCCTGTTGAATAGATAGAGGAAGAAAATACTTAGGTGAATTTATTTAATAATTGATAGTAGAAATAGAGTCTTAATGAAATTTCCATCTTCCTGAAACATGAACTCTGTATTTATTACTTCTGTTATTACCTAATACTGATGTGTTCAGTTACCTGACATAACTGTAACTCCTAATAGCAATATAAAGTATCTGCTGCGTAAATTTTTGTTAACCCTCTCTCCATTAATTTCAAGTAAAACTATATTAGTATTGAAGAGAAAATTCTCATAATGGAATCATATATTCTTCTTCAACACATTTTAATTTAAATGAGTATTTGTTTTTCAGCTTCAGAGACTGATGACTATTACCACTAATAGTATTTCATTGAAACAGACAGTGGCTCTTGTGGGGTTTTTGGTAGAATTACATAAATTCAAAACCATGACCCTAAAAGTGGTTAAATTTACAATTTTAAAAAATAAAATTTATAAAATAATCAACATAGAATCACAACATTTTAAAAACATCTCCAAATACTAGGGCCACTACTTTTCCAATCCTTTTTATTTTACACCTGAAGATATTCAACCCCGAAAAGAAATGACAATTACCTAATGTTCTAGAGCCCCTAAATCAGAGACTATCAGAAATCATTAGCGTCTTTACCAGCCTGTCATCCCAACAAAGTAGCAACTTAACATGGCAGATAAGTGGTCATCTGGCATCTGCTGGGGCACTTCCAATAACAGGGAGCCCCAAATTGCTTTCAAACTGTCCGTTCCATTTTTGAACAAAGCTATTTGTAATCTTCATTTATTTGTCTCTATTCTGCCCTCGATAATAACTAATTATTTTCTCTCATCTACAACTACCTTTCAACTCTGATTACAGTTCTCATGGCCCTTTGAGACTCTTCTCTCTTGAACATCTTAATTTTTTCACTTGTTTGTCACATGAACTTTGCCTCAAACTTTAAATCTTCTGTTGTATCTTGCTTCGAGGTTTTATTCTATCAATTTCCCTTCCAAAATGTCATATCAAGAATGGAAGACTATATTGATCTTATTATGATCTCATTGGATAGTATCGAGCCCAGAGGTCCAATCACCATTATTTGTGTGACACTAAAATTTTGGAAACTGAGACTAAAATTGCATTATGTTATTTTAGTATTATCTTATTTGCAACATTTTGTTGCAGCTGATTTTAAACAGATTTACTCTAAAGGTTGGTTTATTAATAATACCCACATTACAAATATATTTTATAAAAATTTATTTACTACACTTTTTTTCCTGTGGATTTGAGGTATTTCCAACGTTCTAGAAAGGATAAATTTAGGAAAAGTAACTAATTATCTACTTTGCAGATTGTAGTACTTTAATATAATTGAAAACATTTTATAGCAATGTCTAAAGTAGTAATGATGAGATTTCCTCAGTCCAGGGAAACAAAGCCTCTGTAAGGGCAAGATTATTGGAGCTCCTTTCCTAATAAGTAGGTCAGACATTAGCTGGAGGCATCTCAAAGGCTGTTAAGCAGTCGTTAACATTATGCAAAAACCCAGCTGCCATAAAGAAACCATACATTTCTAAACAAAATGCCAATATTTATTAGCAGCTTATTTGGGAATTGCTGCTCTCTCTTCATCAGGGAATTGTTGTTTATACCAATAGGAAACACTAAGTAATTGCTTACGTTATTCCAGGAGCCATGCTAAGTTCTCTATAGTATATCTTCTATTTCTTCTATGTTCTGAGTTATATAGCATTATTATACCCATTTTAAAGATAAAGAAAATAAAGTTTATAAAAACATTTTGCTGAAGATCATACTTCTAGTTAGTGACAAAGATAGAACTTGAACTAGGTATGACTGATACCCAATGTCTTAACTACTTTGTTATCAATCCACCATTACTTGGCTAATTAATTTAAAAAATCTTGCTCCTAGCATTGATAAGGCTCAAAGATGTAAATGTAGTTAATAAATACTGGGTCTAAAATAATATTAATGATCCTAAACTTCTGACCCCAAGACCTAGGGCTCTTTTGACATTGACACGGTAAAGAGACCCCAGGTTTCTAAACCACAGTATCATATTTAGCTCTAATTGGATTATATATTTTGGAATTGCAGAGGCCCCAGCATATAGTTTGGTATCTCTATATATCTTCTTCCATTAACTTAAGCTGAAGCATCTCGAACTTTCCCACATAAATATTCCTAATAGCAAAAGAGAATGAAAATGCATCCTTGCCATGTAACAGATGAGAGTTCCTGGTACAATCTATGTATTTCTTGGAAGTTTTTATTTTTAACTTAAAAATTATGCAGTTTATACCTTACTGCATGATGGATGATTGTTTTCTTTTTGGGATTTTTTTCCCCAAATATTTTTAACAAAATTAAAGCTTTGAAAGGAAGCACTCTGTGATTTTTTTTTTCTTTTAATGCCATGGTTACCATCGTGTACCCATAAAACATGCATACCTCAGTTTAAGAATAATAGTGGTAAAAGATTCATTCAAAATTCATTAATTAATTTCTTATTCTTTCATTCATTTTAAAATATTTAATTACTTTATACAAAGACAATACAGTTAGGATACATACAAAAATAATACATAATATCTTTGTGTGAAAAACCTCAAAATCATAGCTAGGGAGTCAGTGTAGCAAATAACTATAATACTTACTGAGCCTCTAGTAAGAAATACTTTTGCAACAAGCCCTAATAGCTATTAAGAAAATATTAAAACTTTCTATTTATATAGCTGTGCATTTAAAACCCATATGGCCTATATTGCCACCGCAGATGTAAATACCCATTTCTCAATTGCTGTCTCATTTAGAGCAATTTTTTTCTTTGAGCACATTTCCTATGGACAGCTCTATAGAAAAGCAGTTGCTGCAAACAGCAGGCCAAGTGAAACCTCTCTGTCATTACAACATTTCGTGTATTTATTTGAAATATTCAACTCTGGGCTCCAACATCTCTTAGTTATAATATTATTATATTTTCCACATTACAGCCTCTTTCCTGATAACAATTTGTTTATTATTGACATCCAGTACTTCTATTTGATCAATATTAAACAATTTCACTGTTCTCATATTCATTTTTATTGTTATCTTTTGAGACAGAGTCTTGCTCTGTCACCCAGGCTGGAGTGCCATAGCAAGATCTCAACTTACTGCAACCTCTGTCTCGCGGGTTCAAGCAATTCTCCTACTTCAGCCTAACAAGTAACTGGGAATACAGGCACCCACCACCATGCCCAGCTAATTTTTGTATATTTAGTAGAGATGGAGTTTTGCCATGTTGGCCAGGTTGGTCTTGAACTCCTGACCTCAAGTGATCGACTCCGCTTAGCCTCTCAAAGTGCTGGAATTACAGGCGTTAGCCACTGCCTCCAGCCCACTGTTCCCATACTCAACTAGCCTCCCTTTTTGCAGTGTTCTCATCCTTTTTTAACATCCTATCATAGGATTTTAGTATCATTGTCTATGTAGATTCCAATATATTGTTAGTATTTCTTTTGTGGTTTGTCTGAGTCATTTCACATGATTCAGCTATTTTTACTTTTGAAGCTTTTATTTATATATATATATTTTTAAGAGAAAGTCTCACTCTGTCGCCCAGGCTGGAGTGCAGTGGCATGATCTTGGCTCATTGCAAGCCCTGCCTCCTGGGTTCAAGTGATTCTCATGCCTCAACCTCCAGAGTAGCTGAGACTACAGTCACCTGCCACCACGCCAGGCTAATTTTTGTATTTTTTGTAGAGACAGGGTTTTGCCATGTTGGCCAGGCTGGTCTCGAACTCTTGGCCTCAAGTGATCTGCCTGCCTCAGCCTCCCAAAGTGCTGGATTATAGGTGAGAGCCATTGTGCCTGACCACACTTTTGAACTTTTAAACATAAGATTTATATATTCTCAAAAGTATACAAATCACTAACCCATGATAAATATGGATACTTTATGTACTATTACATTACAAATATATAAAACATATTAATAGTGTGTACTGGAATTAGAGGCCTGGTTTTAGCAATATGTAGTAAATACAAGTCAGCGAGGCATAGAGATTTATTTTATAAACATTCACTCCCTACCTGTCACCTATGAATATTAACATGTATTAACAGTTATAATATTCAAATGATCCTTGTATGTTTAATAGTTCATTGTCAAGAATGACATGTGAAAACAATGTCCAGCCAAAACCTGGAGAATCATGTCTGAGCATTTTATATGTAGACATAAGCAAATGTGAAATGAGTGCTTAAAATGGTTATAAGACATCTACTGGAAACTTAAAAGAAGACTCTTCCCCCACCTCACGTCCCACCACCCAGAAAAATTTAGGTAAGCTCTTGAAGAGAGCTTTTGAGAGGTAGCATTTGAACGGGTCTTAAATCAAGAGTGAGCAAATATTTTTTTGGGGGGTGGTAAAGGTCTAGATAGTAAATATTTAAGACTCTATAGGCCAAGAGACAAAATCATAAAAATACAGGTAGAAACCTGGATTTGGCTGGGCCACAGTTTGTTGACCCCTGACTTAAAAAGTAAGATATGGATTGGAGGGAAAAGAATATTCTAGTCTGAGAAAAAGCATAAGCAAAAGCACAGAGATATGTATTCATGGAATGCAAACAGGCACATGGAGAAAGCAGAGAGAGAGAAAACTGGAAATGTATTGTAGGCTAGATCATGGAGAGCTTAGCATGATGTGGTTGATATGGTTTGGCTCTGTGTCCCCACCCAAATCTCAGATGAAATTGTAATATCCACGTGTTGAAGGAAGGACCTGGTGGGAGGTGATTGAATCATGGGGGCGGACTTCCCCTTTCCTGTTCTTATGATAGTGAGTTACTTCTCAGGAGATCTGGTTGTTTGGAAGTGTGTGGCACTTACCTCTTTGTTTTCACTCTTTCCTCCCACCATGTGAAGACCTGCTTGCTTCCCCTTTGCCTTCCACCATGATTGTAGGTTTCTTGATGCCTCCCAACCATGCTTCCTGTATAGCCTGCAGAACTGTGAGTCAATTAAACCTCTTTTCTTCATAAATTACTCAGTCTCAGGTAGTTGTTTATAGCAGTGTGAGAATGGACTAATACAGTGTTAAAGTTTAGTTAATGGAAAAATACTGCAGGTTTATAATAGGTAATTCATTAGTAGTATTTACTGATGACTTATTATGAACCAATATTATGCAGAATTTGACTCCAGATCCTATATTCTAACTCCTATGATTTACTTATCTTTATGAACATCATTAATTCAATAATTGTTTATTTAGTACCCACCACAGGCAAACTAGGGATATGATAATACATACAACATAGTTCTTATTCCCAAGGTGTTTAGGGTTTTTTGGATCACAAACTACAAAGGGATATGTATTAGTCTGTTATCACACTGCTAGTAAAGACATACTCAAGACTGGGTAATTTATAATAGAAAGAGGTTTGATTGACTCAGTTCAATGTGACTGAGGAGGCCTCTCAGTCATGGTGGAAGGCAAATTAGGAGCAAAGTCACGTCTTACATGGTGGCAGCAAGAGAGCTCGTGTTAGGGAACTTTCATTTATAAAACCATGAGATCTCATGAGACTTATTTACTACCATGAGAACAGTATGGGAGAACCACCTTCATGATTCAATTATCTCCACCTGGCCCTGCCCTTGACATGTGGGACTTATTACAATTCAAGGTGATATTTGGTTGGGGACACAGCCAACCATGTTAGGATATAAACATAAAGAATCTGTAAATGTGGCCACACAAATTTAGGAATGACCCCCATAGTTTTTAAACAATTAATCATACATACTGTGAAAGCCTCATATGTAGTAGGGGCTGGCTGCTTTTTACTGTAGCTATTAAGTATAACTATTCCCACAAAACACACTGGAACACATACACACCAACACACAAAAAAACACGTCAGAGCCCTGGTTGAGTTAGTTTAGGAGACTGTGGCAACCCTGGGCAACTGTAAATCTCTTAGCAGTTTAGGCTATGAGCTACTTAACTAATTAACATGGCACCCATGCCATTAGGTGGACACATAAGCTAAGGTTCTCTATCTTTTCTTTTTGGAGCCAGCAACCTCATGGCCCTGGGAAGCCCACATTGAAGCCCCTCTGTATTTATTGGTACTACTGACCGACTTTAGACAAAGTCTGTATGTATTTGTTTTCTATTGCTGGGTAATGAATTACCACAAGGTTATCAGATCAGGTTAAAACAATACCCATATATTATCTCACAGTTCTGTAAGTTAGAAGGCTGGATGGACTCAGCTGGGTTTTTTTGCTCAAAGTTCACAAGGCTAAAATCAAGATGTCACCCAGCCTGGGCTCTTTCCTGGAGGCTTTGGAGAAGAATCCTTTTCCAGGCTTATTCAGGTTGTTGGCAGAATTCAGTCCCTTGCAATTGTGTACCTGATGTCCCTTTTTCTTTGATTGCTGTCATCTGAGGGCTGCTGTCTGCTCCTATAAATCACCCACATTTCTTCTCTTATGGTCCCCTTTGTCTTCAAACTGGAAACAGTTCATCAAGTCCTTCTTAGAGTTTGAATCTCTCTGTTTTCCCTTTCAGCCACCAATTAGAGGACGCTTTCTGCTTTTGAGTGCTCATGTCATAGAATAAGCTCATTGAGTAAACGTCTCATCTTAAGGTCAGCTATGCCATGCAACATAACACAATCACAAGAGTGGTATCTCATTATATTTCAGGTTTTGGAGATGACGGCTGACATCTTTCAGGGAAGGGGCCGTTCTGTAGTGTGAAGTGGAAACAAATGGAGAATAGAAAGAGAAATCAGTAAAAGAATAGGAGGAGAGGACAACATAGGTTATGGGCTCTGAAGTGCATAATGTACCAGATAAATTCATCTTCCTCTATTATAGTGTGATTGATCACATTGATGTATGAGAAGCAGATGCAGCAGTGTTGTATTTTAGTAAAGCCTTATACTATGTCCTATGTGGGCTTTCTCAGTTCTCATATATACAGATAAAACATAAATATATTTGCAAATATAAAGGTCTTATTGGAACTCTCTTCTTGTTTTTCCTGGCTTGCATCCTCAAAACATGGTATGTTTTGCTGTATACACTGAGTTGACAAAACTAGTTCTTGTATAATTTGACCACATGGATTGTATATCTTTTCAAGCCCCTATAGATTTAACGGTGTTTGGAAACCACTCATTTATGCCTTTGTAGAATTAGATGGGCAAATAACTGTGACTGGCTTATCAACAGGGGAAAAGGGTGATTCGTGTAGATCGAGAGATGTGTTACATGAGAAGTTCTAATTCTTTCACTGGGCAGCAATATAAAAACTTTCCCAGGAAAACATACACTCTCTGGGTGTTACCAGAAACTCTCAGTGTGACCTCATTTGGGAAAGAGGACAGAGAGCTAGAAGAAATGGATACTGTTGTACATTCTACCCATGCTCAATGCATAATGAAAAATAATGAATTGACTTATCCTCTTTTGCAAAGGAAGTCAGTCTCTAGGAGTAGGGGAGAAATACACATGGTTTATAACCTAAAAAAATCTGTATAAAGTTTCCCAAGATTTCACAAATCTGAAGAGCAATGTCTTCTTTAATTTTAACGTTTATAGAGATGATATAGAGATGATAGAGTTCAACACATTCTAAATTTGCAAATGACCTCAGATCAGCATTGTACCTCTGTTCCATGGTGAATTTTTTCTTTAAAAATTACATTTTATAATAGGCCAGGTGTGGTGGCTCATGCCTGTAATCCCAGCACTTTGGGAGGCCAAAACAGGTGGATCACAAGGTCAAAAGATGGAGATCATCCTGGCCAAGATGGTGAAATTCCATCTCTACTAAAAGTATAAAAATTAGCTGGGTGCGGTGGCACGTGCCTGTAGTCCCAGCTACTCAGGAGGCTGAGGCAAGAGAATCACTTGGACCTGGGAGGCGGAGGTTGCAGTGAGCCAAGATCGTGCCACTGCACTCCAGCCTGGCGACAGAGCAAAACTCTGTTAAAAAAAAAAATGCTTCAATAAATATAAACTCAAATCAAGCAGAGGTAAAACAAAGTAGTGCCATGGGGATTTTTTAAAACATAGATCTTCTCAAACATACACTGATTTTGCTAAAACAGAGCAGAAAAGTTGTACTTATTGTAGAGAAACACTAGTTAAATATAAGTAGGCAAAATGGTAATGATTTTTATAAATTTATATATACACACACACATATATTGACTAAATTTTATTCACAAGATCGTTATTTTCTAAGGTCAAATAACCCTGGTTAAATAGGCATTCTGCATATTTTGCAGTGTTAGTGATTTAATGAAGCAGTGCATTAAATATAGTCTTCACTTGCTGTAAGGAGGTTTAAAGGTTTTTGGAGAAGATAAACTAAAATAATTAAAGAAAAAAAATAGGACCTCTGAGGAAAGCAATTAGTGTCATTTTGTTTGGAAAAGACAAAGCAAAGAGGTTTCTTCCCCCTAGGTATGTGACACATTAGTACAAAAAAAGAAGTTTATTCTAAATTGTGACTGCTTAACTAAAAGTTATTACTAAATGAATGGCCGTTATCTCTTACTAGCAAAGTATTGATAGATAAAATCTTATATTTGTACTTTGGATAAATCCTAATGTTGGTCAGGTTTCAAACCATTGAAGTACCTTTTTGGTTATATTCAGGACAGGATGGCTTAGCTCACCATTTTGGACAGAAAGAATTGTAGATACGTTGTGATAGAAACTAAGGGAGCTTTTTCACTGATAAAAATAAATAGATCCAATGTATAATGCTACTGGGTATTTTTCTGGGGTGGGATCATTAGTCACTTTTAACTATTTTACCTGAACAACTTTACTAAAAAAAAAAAAAAACCTTAATATACTAAAAAGACACACCACTATCAGTTTCCTCTCATTTAAATCACTTCTTACTTGCTTATTTCCTTTCAGAGAAACAGGTTATTTGTTGATACTGAGTGGGTAATTGTAAATAGCACAGACACAGTGCAGTCTTTTTCTCAAGTCCATTTGTTTTTCTGAATTTGCCCAAAGGACTTCCCTTTACCATGGACAGATGATGTGGGGGGCAGGGGTAGGAGGGAAAAGCAGGTAAGAAAGAAACATACCACAGAAAAGGTAGTTAAGTGGAAAAGAGCAGTATGGTGGTGACTCCAAGCCCATAAACTGAAGAACCACCGTGTTTGCCCACTAAATAACTAGTTAGAACTTTCCATTATAATGTTCCCTTTATCCCCTGAGTGTCAGTCACTATTTTTAAAGGTCCAGACAACTCTTACTTACTAATATATCAGTCTTCTCCATTAATCATTTTTCTTTTTTCCTTTTTTTTTTTTTTTTTTTTTTGAGATGGAGTCTTGCTCTGTCACAAGGCTGGAGTGCAGTGGCATGATCTCGGCTCACTGCAACCTTCACCTCCCGGGTTCAAGCAATTCCCCTGCCTCAGCCTCCCGAGTAGCTGGGACTACAGGTGTGCACCACCATGCCCGGCTAATTTTTTGTATTTTAGTAGAGACGGGGTTTCACCATGTTGGCCAGGATGGTCTTGATCTCCTGACCCTGTGATCCAGCAGCCTCGGCCTCCCAAAGTGCTGGGGTTACAGGTGTGAGCCACCTCACCTGGCGGTTAATCATTTTTCTTTAAACAATTAAATCCATTTTACTTTTTCCATAATGTAAATGCAATTTCATTTCAGCTATAAATTTTCACAAATACTTTTCCTAATATTTATACCTTAATTTACTATGTAATTAGAGTAAAAAAATATTCTGAGAGGTTTTGTTTTTTTGTTTTTTGTTTTTTGGTTTTTTTTTGCTTTTTTTGTTTGTTTGTTTTTGCAAATAGGTTCTGATAAATTCCTCAGTGTGCTAGCTAAAAAAAAATCAATAGTCTGAATGGTCATCACCTGGGCTGCTCTGAGCCAGTCTGCTGCCCTGCTTGATACAAAGAGTTTGGAAGGTGAAAAGCCTTAGCATTATTTGATAAAAATTACCATAAAACACTGGAAGGGCAATTCTTAAAGTCATTAAAACATTTCAAAGGAAGAAATTCTATTAAGTCCGGATTTCTCTAAGTAATAGCTTGGGCTGTGTAGTTTCAAGCTTTAATTGCATAAATATTTCTATTTTATCTCCATTGCACTCCATTAAATATTCTTAAAATTCTCAAACCATATGCATTCTTTCATCTTACGTTTCCCCTAGTGCCCATAATTTGACCAGTATGTTACGCCTGGTTAAACTGTTTCAGCTTAAATTTAAATACAGATGGATATCTGTGGTATTTTCCTTAGCATTTGTCTGGTTACTTAGTGCTTCCTCCAGCCTCCTGGCTATCCACTCTCCATTCTACAGGAATAGCAAGAACACAGCTGCATGCTGATGTGGATTTTGAGTTAGGCAAGTGTCACTGCAGCCCTAAAGCATGTCTGTGGCTTCCAACAGATATGTACAGCTGTTTCTGCTGCCAGGTGTTCTCTTGCTCCTAGGAGCCACTACAGTGTGATATAAATGAAAGAAGCCCTACAACAGTAGAAATGGTCCTCCATGAATCATTCAACTATTCCCAACAATACCTTTCTCCAAGAGCCCACAATGTATGCTATGCCTTTTCCTGTGGAAGTACTGTGAATAGCTAAACTGAGAATCTTTCAGTTAAGTAACTCAGAAATATGTGCAATATGCCTCCTGCACATAAGACCTTGTAATAGGGTTATGGTACATACAGAGACAAGATTCAGAGACAAGAATTAACTTAAGGGCTGTACAACTCATATGTTAAATTTTAAGAAAAGCACGTGCAAATGAAAATTTAAAATAATAAATATTAAATGGCAAGATAATGATGTAAAGGCAGTGTTTTAGCTCAGTGCCTAACAAATGGGATAATCAATACATATTTATTGTTGTAATTAATATACTAGCTGAGTTGTGATTACAAATTGAGTGCCTTAAGAATCCAAACAGAAGCCGTCACTGTGAAGTATTTAATTGTGCTAAAATGGCTAAGGCTTGAGATCCTGAATTTAACCACAGCAAAAACTCTCGTACTCTATACTTATCTATTGGAATTTATTGGGCTGAAGAGTGTTTAGTTTCATTTGAAATATGTCCTCTGAGTGGCCAGATCATTGTCCTGCTTCTTTATGAACAAACAAAATGAAATAACCATTGGGGCTCCATTGAGACTGAAATGGCTAAGAAAGGCCTTCCAGTTATTAAGTGTATCTAAATTCCTCAGACTCTATGTCATATTTTTAAATTAAGCTTTTTATTCTGGGATAATTATTTTAAAAATGCAGTTGTAAGAAATAATGTAGAGAGATTCCATTTCCACCAATGATAACATTTTGCAAAACTAGTTTCCACCAATGATAACATTTTGCAAAACTATACTACAAGATAGCAGCCAGGATATTATCATCGATGTAATCAAGATACAAAACATTTCCCTCACAACTAGTTTGCCCATATAATCACTTCTCTACCCCTTCCTTAATCCCTGACCTCTAGCCTGTTCTTCACTTCTGTAATTCTGTCACTTCAAGAATGTTGTGTAAGAGGAATCATGTACTATGCAATCTATGCGATCTTTTTTTTTTTTTAATACAGAGAAGGTCTCACTATGTTGAGGAGGCTGGTCTTGAACTCCTGACCTGATCTCAAGGGCTGCTCCCATCTCAGCCTCCCAAAGTGCTGGGATTATAGGTGTGAGCCATGCCACCTGGCCTAGGAATCACATACAATGTAATCTTTTAGTAGTGGCTTTTTTCAGTCAGCTTAATTTTCTGGATATTAACTCAGGTTTTTGCATATATCAGTAGTTCATTTTATTGTTGAGTAGTATTCCATGATACACATGTACCACAGTTTGTATAACTGTTCATCTGTTGAAGGTAATCTCTGTTATTTATGGGTTTTGGCTATTATAAATAGAGCTACCATAAACGTTCATGCACAGGTTTTATGTGAGCATAAGTTCCAGGACTGTAATTGCTGGGTTATGTGGTAGTTCTGCGTTGAGTTTTTATAGAAATTGTCAAACTGATTTCCACAATGGCTGTATCATTATACCTTCCCACCAGCTATGTCTGAATGATCTAGTTTTTCTAACCCCCACCAGCATTTGGTTTTATCAATATTTTTTAGTTTAGCCATTTTGACAGATGTATGGTGATATCTCATTTTGGTTTTAATTTGTACTTTCCTAATGGCTAATGAGGTGGAACATTTTTTCATGTGATTATTTGCCATCTGAATATCCTTTTCAGTGAAAATCTCTTCATGACTTTTATCTATTTTCTAGTTGGGTTGTTTGTTTCTTTCACTGGTGAGCTTTGAGAGGTCTTTACATATTCTAGATACCAGTCCTTTACTGGGTATGTCATTGCAAATATTTTCTCCCACACTATATCTTGTCCTTTTTACAGTAAAAAGTTTTGATATTGACAAAGTCCAAATTATCAATTTTTCCTTCCATGTATCATCTTTTGGGTGTCAAGTCTAAGAATTATTGCCTATTCTAGATCCTGAAGATTTTCTTCCATGTTTGGTTCTAAAAGTTTTGTAGATGTACATTTTACATTTAAGCCTGTGATACATTTTGAGTTAGTTTTTGCACAAGGTTTGAGACTTGGGTCAAATTTCATTTTTTTTAATGTATGGATGAGATGTCCAATTGCTCCCACTTCATTTGTTGAAAAAGGTATCCTTCTTCCACTGAATCGTTTTTATAACTTAAAAAAAATAGGCAGGCATATTTATGTGGGTCTATTTCTAGGTACTCTGTTATATTCCATGGATCTATGCATCTATGCTTCCACTAATAACGTGCAATCTTGATTAGTGTAGCTATGTTATAAGTCTTGAAATCATATAGGCTAATTACTTCCATTTTAATCTCTTTCAAATTGCTCTAAAACTATTCTACTTCCTTTGCTTTTCAATATAAAAATTCATGCAATATTGTCTATATCTATATAAAAAATATTTGCTGGGATCTTGATTAGAATTGTGTTAAACCTGTATAGCAATTTGGGGAGAATTGAAATTGTTGCTATTGAGTCTTCCAATCCATGAACACACTTTGTCACTACATTTATTTAAATATTTGATTTTTTTAAATCAGCATCGTGTAGTTTCCAGCACAGAGGTGCTATGCATGTTTGTTAGACTGATACCTAAGTAATCTTGGTGGTGATTGGAAATGGTGTTACATTTTTCATTTTGGCTCATGGTTAGTATATAGAAATATAATGGGGCTTTTGTATATTTCTCCTGTGCCCTTACTGAACTCATTTATTAGTTCAGGAGGGATTTTTGGCAGATTCCTTAGGATTTTTGTGTGCCATCAATCATGTGAACTACAAATAGGAACAGTTTTATTTCATCCTTTCCAATCTGGATGCTTGTGCTTCCTTTTCTTGCCTTATTACACTAGAATTTCTAGCACTGTGTTCAATAAGAGTTGTGAGATTGGACATTTTTACCTTGTTCCTAGTCTTAGGGGAAAGATATTCAATCTTTCAGACTCTCTGATATTGTAATTTTGTCATTATGGTTAACTATTATGTCAGCTATTTTAATGCTTTTTAAAATTTCCATAATAGGCCAGGTAAAGACTATACTGAAAAACCTTGTAATGTGCTGCTTGTATGCATGAGCTTTGGGGTTAGTCAGAACTAGATGTGATTCCTCACTCGATCCATTTCTAGTAGTGTTACCTTGGGCAAGTTTCTTAAACTCTCTGAGTCTCAGTTTCTTCATCTGCAAAATGGTACAATTCATTCATTCATTCATCCAATAAATTTAAATGTAATATTTTTAAAGAATTGATAATAAAAGTGCCTACCTATCTCACACAACTGTGAGGATTGAATGAGATAATGCTAGTAAAATGATTAGCACAAGGTAATAATTTAAATTTTAGCTATCATCACTGTTACTGTTAGATAAAATAGTGTTGAATGAAAGATTCTCCTGTAAGAATGTATTTAGTTGTTCTCAACTGGGATGAAAAGAATGATCTTTCTCCAACACCAAGGGATGTTTGTTAATGTCTGGAGATATTTTTGGTTGCCACAGCTGGTGGTAGGGGGAAGTGTGCTATTAGTATCTAATAGAGAGAGGCCAAGGATTGTGCTAGACATCCTACAATGCACAAGACAGCATCCCCCATAACAAAGAAGTATGAGTAAGGTTCAAATGATAATAGTGCCAAGTTTGGCAAACCTGATTTATATGGATAGATGTCTGTGCGTGAATATGTTAAAAATAGCTTGCAGTTCACCAGTGAATTTCCATTTTCCGTTTAATGCTTAGACTAAACCTACTTTCTCTAGGACCTCTTATTGATTGGTCTCCCCCAGTTTAGAACTGCCCTTAGTCTGGTATGCTTTCAATTATATATTAACTTATACTTAATGATCTGAGTTGGGTCACCAGCCAGAGAGTAAATGTTTGCACACAGAAATTTTATATTCCTTGGAAATAACTAACTCCATTTTTCTAGTACATATTGCTGATAGTCATCAAATACATTTAATAATGCTTCTTTTGACTTTGATTTTTTGATCTTAGATGCTGGTTACATTTTAAGCTCTTGCTCTTTATTACTATTTCATCAACCGTTCAGAGTTAATGATGTGATGTTTTGTTTATCAATAAGGTTCAGTAACAGTGTTAGAAATTTTCTCTTCTGCTTTCAAAATGCAGAAATTTAATTTGTTATAACCCTAAGCCATTAATATTTTCTGTTAAAAGTACTCTAAACAGCAATGCATATAAAATTACCTCATATTGATATTCAAATCAACATTTGAAAAACTGACTTAAAAAATCAGTATAAAAAATGCAACTGATGATTAAGTATAAATCCTTTCCCAAGGGCACCAATCTAAGGCAGAATCTAATTTTCTGTGCCTCCAGTGACTGTTTTGTCTTCTTGTGAGGTTTGTCATTGACTATAAGCACTTTTATAGCACAATCCTTGGTATTCGAAGGTAAAGCTAGAAATGTCCAAGGAGTACCTCCAGATCATGTTGCAACTATCACCTCAATGTCAAAAACAATCTAGCCAAGAATTTTATCCTCAAGTATTATACTATAGCTAGAGTGTGCTTCCCATTCAATGATAAAATGTGAGGGGTGCATCCTATTTAAAAAATGCTCCTCCATAGGCTTGCCATTGAGTCTGAATTCCCTCAATCATGGTAACCCCTCTGAATTAAAATGTCATTTCTCACATGATACTATCAAAAAATAATTCAAACACAAGCACTAATAGATGTAACACACTACAACTTTTCATCAACTTACATGTAAACCAGCATGTTAATGTCTGGATCTGAAGGAGTTAATAAATCACAACAATCTCTTCTCTGTCTTCCCAAGATCAGATAGAGATCAGCACATCAATTTTCTTTGTTTTGTTTTTTTAATAAAAATTGTATATATTTATGACGTACAACATGATATTTTGATATATGTCTACATCATGGAATGACTAAATCAAGCTAATTATCAAAAGTGTTACCTCATATACTTGTTTTATTGTGAGAACACTTAAAATCTACTCTCAGCATTGTTAAGTATACAATATGTTGTTTCTAACTGTTGTCACCCTGATGTACGATACAGCTCCTAAACTCATTTCTTCTTTCTAAGTGAAATGTTTTATCCTTTGACTAATACATCAGTTGATAGCATATGAGCTTTCTAATTAGTTAAATGGATTAGAGAACAAGGCTTAGATGTTTGGCCACTTGGAACTATCGGGTATGTTTCTTCCACTAATGCAAGGTGATCCAGGGGATAGTCTGCCAAGCAGACACCTACATGGAAAGTTTCAAGGGGAATCACTGCCTTACTCCACAGGCCCTGGCAAAGGAAAGAAGAACAGGTCACATAGGGAAGGATTAAGTGGTATGGAAAGAGACTAGAAATGTGGAAATTCTCCACATGAAAACAAGAGGATGGAATTCCCCTAACCATTAACATGGAAAATGGCACTATCAACTTTCAGAGATGAGAAAAAGAGGTGCAAGAAGGCACATTTTGATGTAGGCAAAGTCATGGGGGATTGTGAGGAGTAAAGAAGAAAGAAAAACCCAATATTGAATTTTCTTGATTGAGCCTCTAATGAATTCCTTTAAAGGGACTCCTATAAGATTCCATAGTTTGAAAGGATGGTGGGGAGGGTGGTGGCAAGCAGCCAAGTGGCCCTAGATTAAGTGAAGAAACAGATTGAATAACTGCAAAGGGTTGACAGTAAAACTGTAAATGACAAAGCAAGATCTGTTACTCAGTAAAATGTATCAGGCTAGTCTTGCAGAGAAACATTCAAAACTTGGGCCATTGGAGGAAAATAGAATAAATAGCTTTGTTTTCTACCCTGAAGGGATTTATAGGTTAATCCAGTGATGTTATTTGCTTCCATCCCTGTTAATGAAATATATTGCTTCCATTTGTGTGAAAAAATACTAAAAGCAACCGAATATGATCAGTTTATTAAAATGTGCACTTGTGATGTGACATGAAGTATGTGATGACTATGTCATCTCAATGAACTTTTATGTTCAGTTTTTAGTTTGGAATTAAAATGCTGATGCTTTGAATCATCCAGGCCTGGCAACAAAAAAGAAAATTTTATCTAGACAGTGAAAAAATAAGAGCGTAAGAAACTAGCCAAGGCTGATTTTGCCTGGATTAGGAAACACAATGAGAGCCCAACAGCTAGCAGGAAGCAGTAATCAACATGGCATTGGCTCTCTGGTTGACAGCACTTGGCAACAGCTACAATGACTGTCTTACAAACAGAATGATCCAGGTAAATGCTGGGCAACATTCAAAAACAAATCTTTTCTCAGAAGAAGATGAATGTTTTAGATACATATAATAACTTCTTCTTTTCTGTTTCTATCTTTGGCTGAGATTCTAATTTACCCTTGGTTTGATAGTGCTAATTTTAGGCTTGCTTCATGAAATAATACCACCCCACAAAATCTTGTTGCCAAATGGAAAAAAAAATGTGCTAAATAAATACTTTATTTGAACATCAATTTGGAAGGGATACATTTTATGCATAGATTCTAAAATACCTGAAACCAAAGTAAGTGTCAAAAAGGAAGCTCTAATGAAATGGACATGGGCTCTTCCAAGAGAGATAAAGTGAGCTTTTGATGTATTTCGTAAAGTGAGAAAAAGAATTATTCGTAAGAGAGAGCCCACTAAGGAGGCATATTTGATAGCTTTTTCTGGCAGTAAGATGTTTCCAAAAATCCCTCTGGCTTGTGGATGAAAACTCATAGGGAATTTGAGCTTTCTTGTGTGAGAAAACAACAGGGTTTTCAGCAACTTCTCATAAGTTAAAAATTTCAAATGTTTAATAGCAAAGAACTGCACTTTCGCTGAAAATTTTGTCAGTGGTCATTTTGCACAAGATAAAATGGAGAAACATTCTCAGTCAAGATTTTGTCTTTTTCATTAGGCAACAAAGACAAAGAGGTGAATAGATCACAACCAACATAGTTACTATTCAAAAAGAATTAGCACGAATTGTGATTCAGATATGTGCACAGCAGCAATTTTAGGCCTGTGTGGGTGGGTGTAAAATCAGCACTGAGATTTGCAAAACTTTAAAGCCAAAAATCTGGACTAAACACATAGATTCTTGAGGCAATAGATAATTCAGAGCACCCCAGATCAATCTGGAATAAGCAATGATTACACATTCTGAAATAGGCAATAATTCTATAGGGAAAGAGACCAGAAAAAGTATAGTAATATCTTGGGGACCTATTGTTATTACTATTTATTATTATTCCCAAGAATGGCAACTTCATTTCATTTCTCTGCCGCTGGATTTTGAAAAACTTAAGGAAAGAAACTGTGTCTTACCTATTTTATATCCCAATGTCTAGCTCATATCCTGGCATACATTAAATATTTGCTGAGAAATGAAATTATAAAGCAACTGCAGAATATGACCTCTGGGTCAGATATGCTAAGTCAGCACTGTCCAATAGAAATTTCTGTAATGATAAAACTTTTTTACACTGTCCAATATGGTAACTACTAGCCACATGTAGCTATTAAGCAGTTGAAACATGGCTGGTATAACAGAAGAACTGCATTGTTAATTTTATTTAATTTGAATTAAGTAAAATGTAAAATTAAGAATTAAGTAGCCACATGTTAGATAGTGTGGTGCTATATTTTACAAAAGAATAAAGAGAACAGAAGGTGTTGGTTTTCTGACTATTTTAATATTTTTTGACTATTGTCTAGCTACCCTCCCAATTTGTCATCTTTCGTCAAGAAACCCAAAGTAAAGAAAAATATTCTTATATTACAAGTTAGTGAAAAGTGACAGGTCTTTTTCTTATTGACTTTCAATGACTTTCTTTTGTTTCCTATTCCCTCCTATAATCTTTGACTCTGTCTGTAGCCAAGCATAATGGAAGAATACTAAGCACACAGACCTGCTGGACTTGCACTGGAACCGCAGAGACATTCCTTAAGGCCCTGAGCCTCAGTCCCCTCATCGGTGAAATAGAGATTACAATGCTCACCTGATAGGTTGGTAGGATGACTAATGGCAATATTCTTAGTTCCTGCTGCAACACTTACACGTAAAAGGCAGTAAATTGTAGCTGATACTACTGTAGTTGTTGCTAGGATAAGATAATATGCTAGTTGCTGTGAAGATATTGAAAGATATAGTTAAGTACCAATATTTTTTCTGCCCTTTGTCAATATGTCCCTTGTCAATATGTCATCCTAGCTGCTGATATAAAGATGGCATGCCCTTCTACCAGGACCTGCGTGCTTTCAGGGTCTCTGTGTTATCTATACAAAGAAAGAGAATCCTGTGTTACCTATGTTTTCATAATCCTAGCACGGAGACTGGTATTTAATAGTATTTAATAGTGCTTTAAAATGATTATTGAATTTAAATGATATAAAAATATAGTCTTTACTGCTGCTGCTAAAGGAAAACAATGTCCTTATAGTACACAGCAATGAGTAACAGCTATGAGTAGAAGATATGATGAACAGAAAACATCCCATTAACTATAGTAACATTAATTTCCCACACAACTCATTTGTTACCCACACAGATAAATACATATTCTAGGAAAATATTTAACAATAAATGGGAAGGATCTATGTAAAGAAAATTGTCAAACTTTTATAAATTATTCAATATGTACAAAGATTTCAGTTAATACAAAGGCATGCCTTATTCCTGGATGAAAAAATTCAATGCTGGAGAGAAGCGTAATTATTTTGAATGGCTTGTGGAGAATTTCTAGGAAATTTTTGAAAAATAAGAATAATAAGATTGCCCTATCAAGTATTAAAAGAAATTACAAAGCTGAAATAAGTAAAAAAATGTAATGTAGGTACAAGAATAGACACATAATATGTGGAATAAAATGGATGCATTCAAAATGGCCCCTAGTAAAATAAGTTAACATAGAAAAAGGGTCACCTGCAAAAAATCAGTTTACCATTTCTATTTGTGCTGTGTTCCAAAAATAAATTCTAGATGGATTAAGGGTTTATGTAAAATGACACCAAGAAATAAAATGAAAATATTATCTGATGGGTGTAGGGAAAGCATACTAAACTTTAAAGAAAGTAAATCACATAGATAACAACTAACAGTTATACATCTATAGACTCTTTCAACATTTTATCATCATTAATGTATGAACAAAATTAAATTATACACCATAAACTGTGAAAAAAGATTTCATAAGCACAAAGAAAGGGAAATTCATAGAGTACTGCAGTTAGGAATTCTTTACCTTGGTTTAAATGGTGGCTGGGGCACATGTAACTATACAACCTTAGCCTGATTATTTCGGCCAAGTTTATTTTTATCTTTAAAAGGAAAATTTGAAATAATATATACCTTACAGGTTTAACATGACAAATGTGAAAATGTATAAAACCCCCGTGTGTTACCTAAAACATAGTAAAATAATAAATGATATGATAGGCTAAAAACAAAAAGGAGTTAAGATCCTAGTTATATAGCTTTATGAATTATAAATATTAATATTAATTTATTTTTGATCTGAAACTTGCAAATACTTTTCCGAGGAAGTTACTTACTGTGAACTTTATTTTTCTTGTATTTTGGAAAAGTCTTTCATTTTTATTTAGCCAAATCTACCAAATTTTTTCCTCCAACTTCTGGGTTTTGCATTTTATTTAGAAAGTCTTTCCCTCCTTTACAACTTCCTCCATCTGATTATAAAAACATTCTCCTGTATTTTTATCTAATATTTGAATTTTCAATTCATATAAAATTTATTTGTTAGGACAGAGCACTATATATGATCTAATTTTGTTTCATTTTAGATGGTTAGCTGATTGTCACAGACCATTTAATAGTCTATCCCTTCTTCAGGTTTTTAAATAAAGCTTATTCAACATATATTTATATTTATTTATAGATCTTTTTCTGGAATCAATTCTTTTCCATTGATTGGTTATGGAATCATCAGCCAACCTCCCTGTTATAATTACAATAGATTAATATTTTGATCCCTTTTTAGACACAGTTCTTTATTGAAAGTTTCTTTCTAATATTGAATATTTTCTTTTTCATATGAATTGTAAAATCAACTTACCAGGTTCTATAAATATAGAGAGTTTGATAAAAAATATTTTAAGTTTATAGATTATTTCAAGGGAAATTGATATCTTATGAAACTGAGATTTTTAAATCCTAAAATTTGATATACTTCCGTAATTATTGAGTTATTTTCAGCACCACACAATCAGTTAAATTTGCAGCTTTCTCCATCTAGGCATACACCTTCCTTTATAAGTTCATTCTCAAGTATTTTATGCTGTGTTGTTGTTACTATTACCAATGATACTATTTTTCCATTAAGTTTTCTAATTGAGTATTCCTGCTTTATGGAAAAGCTACTGAGTTTGCTAAACTTACCATCTTGCTGAATCATGTCTTTCAATAGTTTTCAGTTGATTAATGTGGATTTGCCTATTAGATAACCTTATCTCCAAATACTGACAGCTTTGTTCCTTCCTCTCCAACATTTATACATTCATTTTTTATCTTCCTTTTTCTATAAATGAATAAGACCTACATATGATGTTCTCTAGTAGTTTTCTCCCTTACATTTAGTAGCAGGACTGTTTCTAATATTTAACCATTAGGAAAGATTCTTTTTGGCATGGGTTTCTGGTAGACAATCTTCATTAAATTTTTGAAGTTAATTCATGACATTTTAAAACAGAATTTCTTGCCAAGCTTTAATATTTCTTGTGTCAAACTACATTTACATTCTTCTTAATCCTCTGTTAGTTTCTCTACTCTCCTTGACTTCAAATTCTTCCTTCTCAATAAGCTATTAATTTCTTTCTGTGATTCATTATGATCTGGTATTGTTTCTCACAGTTACTTTTTAATATTTTTTCTATGATGTTTCAGATACTTTTTGAGTGTTATAACTATATTTACCAACTCAGAGAAAATGGAATAAACTTATATTATTCTATGATTTTAGCAATAACCTTTTTCTTCACAGATTTTTCTGTAATTCAATATTTTAAACAAAATCTTATAAATTAAAATTAAGAAATTATAGTATATGAATTTATTTCAACTTTACTCTTAAGAGTTAAATACAGAATCTATCCATTGATAAGAAACAGTTCAGATACATTTTTTTCCTCCAAATTTTTACCATGTCTTAACCACCCCTGTTACACACAATCATCACAGGGAGATCTGCTCTGATCAAAAAATACCCAGAGACACAGGGAAAAAATGCAATTTGCCTCAATGTACAGAAATGAAAATGTAAAATGTAAAAGTAAAGAGTCAGTAATACAGTGGTATTCCCAGTAGGGGTACAAGGCAAGCATCTCATCAGGTGAAAGTGCAGCAGAACCCTGTTACAACACAATAAGTGGCAGCCTACAAAATTCAATTGCCTAAAATGCAGCTATTGGAGATAAATGAAATACCAGGACAAACCTGCTCAGCTTGCAAGCCTGGTGTTCTTGAAATCCATCTATGAAATCTCACTCTGCCCAGGTCCAGCTGCAGTTGACACTAACCTAGTAGTGGTCTTTCACTCTGGGTTTAATATGAATGGTGGTGGTTCTAGGGCCTGTGACAGATAGGGAACCTCAGAACCACAGCAGCCATGCCAGGACTCTCCCAGCTACCTGGAACCTGATCGGGGAGATTAGACTGGCAGAACACCAAGACAGAGTTGCTTATATGTTCCCAACTTTTACCCTCTCCCATTAAGATTAAAACTTTAGCCCACCTCCATCTTTAATGGGAGACCTTATTTTTTAAAGGTTATTTTCTCACGGGTGCTATTTTCCCTGGCTGACCCAACCTTTAGACCTGCTTAGAGTATATTTAACGCACTACATTAATATTACTAATCTGTGTTTAATCATTGCTTTTACTTTGAACAACATCTATTAATATACTCAAAAAGGATACTTTGTATTTAGTGTTTTTATTGTCTAATTTTAAACCACTGCCTGAAACAACTATCTTTTTAGGAAGAAAGAAATCCTAATTGCTAAAGCCAGTGTCTTCACCTGTAACTGTAATGACATTATATTTTTTTCATTTTTCTTGCATCTTGTTTTTCCATGTCTTTTTTTAATGTTAGTTTTTATTCCTCTTCCTCCCACATCTATTGGTTGTAGATGTTTCTGAAGGTCTTGTCCTTAGTGTACTTCTCCCATCTAACTCCATATCTTTTCCTAGATAATCTCATCTAGCTTCATATTTTCATGTCATAACAATGAGTGTAATTCCCAGAATTTCATTTTGAACCTTTATGCTCCTCTAAGCTCTAGATCCACAGATCCTATGGCTATTGTTTATCTATTTATAGGACCTTGTGGAGAATTCGAATGCAATATTTGCAAAACTTAACTCAGTTTTACATATATCTGAGTTTTTAATCACCTTGAGTTATTTTCATGCCTATGGGATGACCTTTCCAGGCCCTAAGTCTTGTAGTTTCTTGATTGCCTTAATTCCATGGAGCTTCATATCCATTTCATTTAGGTAAGTTACTCCATGATCAATATTCGGATGTTGTCATCACTTGGACATTTTCTGCCTCTGAAAACTGAAATACAAATTACTTATTTCAGTCAGTAAAATCAACTCAATCCAAATTTCTTCATTTACTTCCAATTATAGTGTAATCTTTTGGGGGTAAATCTAAATTCTAGTATCATTATATCTGTCACTATTACTAATTCAATGTCCTGTCTCTAAAGATTCACTTCAAACAGTGTTGTTTTGGTAAACATTTGATGATCAGCTCACAGAAAAGAAAACCCCTGATCTATAGCATTTGCTCATTTCTGGAGTGTAAATACTCCTACCATGGCCAGTTTCAAGCTACTAACATGATGTCACTGAATGCGATATTGGGAAAAACTGTGCACTACTGGCTTTGGAGAGCTTGTGTGAGCAAAGGTGACTCCAGCACCATCACCATTCATATTAAACCCAGAGTAAAAGACCACTACTAGGTTAGTGTCAACTGCTGCTAGACCTGGGCAGAGTGACGTTTCTTAGCTGAATTTCAAGAACACTGGGCTGGCAAGCTGAGCCAGTTTGTCGTGGTATTTCATTTATCTCCAACAATTGTATTTTAGCCCACTTCATTGCATCTACACTTCCTTTTCCTCTATATCCTGCCTGATGACCGTTTCTAAACTCCATCAGGCCCTACATTTACACTTCCTCTGACAGCGATGGTGGGGGAAGAAATGGCCAGGAAAGGAAGCTGCTGGCTCTGTTAGGCAATTCTCTGAGTTTCCACTAAAATGCCTCAATCATAGTCTGCCGTGCCGGTGATCCAATGGAAGCATAACTACCTGGGACCGCTCACCAGGGCCCCACATGAGGGTATTTCCCTTATTCAGCAGCCCACTAGTGAGGTAAGAAAGTCAGCGTTGGCTTGTGGGGGAGACTTCTATTTCCACCACATCACCACACAGTTCCTGGCTTTACAGAAAACTTGTGTATATGTGGTGGTGGTGTGGGTGGGGGGTGGCATTGATCGATTCTGGCCTTGTCCCAATCCTCTATGCTATACTGCCGTATTCCTACTGCCCTTATGCCTTGCCCCAAGAGTGATGATAATCCTATGTGTTCTGTCATTCATGAATTTGAGGTCCAAAGTGTATACTGGTCCTCTTGTTCAGAAAAACCTACAATCTGCTGTGAGAGAGGAGTCTCTCTAGGAATAAAGTGGCACACATACACCATGGAATACTAGCCAGCCATTAAAAATATAAGCAAGATCATTTACTTTGCAGGGACATAGGTGAAGCTGGAGGCCATTATCCTTAGCAAACTAACACAGCAACAACAACAACAAAAAAACAAATACCACATGTTCTTACATATAAGTGGGAGCTAAATGAGGAGACCACATGGGCACATAGAGGGGAACAACACACACCAGGGCCTATTGAAGGACAGAAAATGGGATAAAGGAGAGGATCAGGAAAAATAATTAATGGTTACTAGGCTTAATACCTGGATGATGAAATAGTCTGTACTACAAACCCCCATGACACAAGTTTACCTGTGTAACAAACCCGCGTATGTACCCCTGAGTAAAAGTTAAAAAAGAAAAGATTTCTCAATGAGAGAAGATGAGCATTCCTCATCCCACATAGAGAAAGGACAGTGTGGAAAGGATGGGGTAAGGCATCAGAAACTAAGGCATCACAAAACCTCTTTGGCCTGAAGACCTTTGCTTGTGTCTGGTTAATACTAATTTCTTCCTGGAGCAAGGAAAGGATGAAATTTCCTTGTTCTATGGATCAGTAAATCTAATTTCCTTTTTCCATGTGTTCATTTTAGGGCACATTTCAAAGTAGGAGAAGAATTATCTTTCTCCAGTACCATGCTATTTTAAAAACCTTCATTTACTGTGCAATTTATGCCAGTTGAAAGAAAACAATGTATTTTCCTCTTAATACCAATACTCTCATGAAAAGATTCTATCTAGATAAGTAGATACACACATATTCCTCTACTATACTTCCAAGTGTTCTTGGTTTTATAAAAACTATAATTCATCATTCTTTATTTTTATTCAATTTTATGTTTTCAGTAGGGGCAACAAAGACAAAACTTTCTTAAATTTTATAGTCAATAAATCTGTCCTTCTTCTGACTAGCAACTTCTAAGTGCCCATTCAGCACAGGTCACTGCAATACTATTAGGCTAAAGGAAAAATAAAGATATAGTTTCCTTCTTAAAGATTTTTTTTGTTTTGTTTTTTAATACTTTAAGTTCTAGGGTACATGTGCACAATGTGCAGGTTTGATACATAGGTATACATGTGCCATGTTGGCTTGCTGCACCCATCAACTCATCATTTATGTTAGGTATTTCTTCTAATACTATCCCTCCCCCAGCCCTTCTTAAAGATTTTAATCACTAGAAAAATTTGAATGTTGACTATGTCAATCATTCAATTAGGCAAGTCTGTCCTGGCAATCAATGTAGTGACAGATGTCATGGCCAGATTACTCCAGAGTCCAAGCCAACCACTGAGCCACCACAAGTTCCTTAGTGATTCCAAGTCGAATGTATTAAAGTTTTCATTGTATAAGTTATGAAATATGAAAATCAATCATAGTCTCATATCCTTCAGTTTTTACTTCATTCAAGAATATTTAGCCATGGATTTTAAATAATTCCTATTGACTATGAACTATGTGTTATCTTAGTATTTATTATGCATAAGCAAATTAAAATTTTCAGTTACCTCAAATGTTTTGCTTGAATGCATGTTTAGGAACATAGTTTATTTAAGAAACTACATATTAATTTTGCTTCTGTGTCCATGGATTCAATTTTTCATATATTTAACTATGGCATTGATAAGTTAATGTTCACCTGGGTCAGAGATGCTATTTTCACAATCTCAACCTCTTTGTTATACCAATTATAATACAGACAGATGGGGAATTCAGTGGCCAATCACAGACTTCTCCAATAGCTGCTGCTATCTGAATCTGGAAGCCCTAAGTAAATCTAGCATGCAATGCACTCTTGATGTTCTTAGATGCTAGAGAAATTGAATTCCCCAGTGCTGAATGCCTCTAGCAAAATGTGAGAGGATAGACTTCAGTTTCCCCACAGATGTAATCCACATGGCTGAAAAGCCTGTCTTAAGACTACGAGGGAATTCATTCACTAATTAACAAATAGTTTTATTGGAGTGCATTCTATAAGCATGATCTTACAAATTGCCACGATGTAGAAACTCAGTGACAACATGTTTTTAAAATTCTTATCTTTGATTGGTACCACAGCGTAAGAAAGACAACTCACTCCTGGGGTTTTGGAGAAATAATTCAGCAGAATAATTGAAGTTTCATCAGCTTAGTTACCCTCTATTTCCTATAACGATAATTGTCCTTTTAACTAATTACCTTTAATGTATACACCTTGTGGTTATACAGGCTAAGTTATTAATTTTCATGTTTTAAAAACCCTTTGTTACCTAGATATTTAATAATTCTCCCATAATGAATATAGTTGATCTTCTCTATGCAGTGATAGCACCTATTCCTAATGCCAAGGCTGCTAGCCTACATTCAGATAAATTGGCTCAGATTTTATGACTGAACTTGTTTTGTTACAGCGTCCAATAATCATCAAACTTTTAAAAAATTACCATATATCAGACATGGCAGTCATTTATTTTTGCAGATACAATAAACTTTGTATCTTCAATCACAGGAAATAAATCAGTGTACTTCATGACCTTCAGAATTCCAGTTTTCTCTCATGTTAAACTTCTTATTTTCTACCAACTAGCAGCATCTTCCATTTTCAAAAATTTGTTTTATGATTATTTCTAGTATTGGATTTATTTTATGAGATTTTCAACATGACTTAAAATGGCTCTAAGATGTGTTTACATGAGGCCTTCATCATCCAAATATGCCAGTTTTCAGTAGGTATTCTGTGTCTAAATATTTATTGTCTTAATTAACAAATTGCCTGTTTGCTGACATTTTTCTCAGTTGTTTTTCCTACAGTTAGTGTTTTGTATTTGAGAGTGCAACTGAAACTGCATACCATAAAAATAGTATATATTTATTGAAAATTGAGCTAAACAATTACATATTAATATAAATAAAATTTCCCCACATCTGCAGTATTCCACGATCTATAGCAACTACAGCCAAAGTTGAACCATAATTTAACTAGCTGCCCCTAAGTCCTAGCTCTGTGGCAATATCACATTGAAGTGAACTCCATTTGATGGACATAATTATGTAATTTTTTTTTACATTTTCAAATACATACTAGGATTCCCAAAGCAGGACTTCTTAGAAGTCTCTTTCCCCCAGATGACCAAAGACTCTCTTCTCTCACCTCACACACATCTCAATCTATATCTTCATTTCACTCCTCCCCTAATTTTCTTAATTATTTCCTGTTATTATAGCTTCTTCTCTTTCCAATGTAAATTATACAATGTAATCCCTAATGCTGCGGCTCTTTCTACTCATTATCCTACCTGCATAACAAATACTAGAAAGCTAGGCAACAAAACCCTGTGAGGTGAGGTGGAGTTGTGAAGACTCTTATGTTGATATTTTTCTTTGTGCTTACCCAATTCTATTTTTAAATCTTGCAATAACTACAAAGCATCTTTTTCTTTAAAATGGGATCTTGCTTCCTGGGCCCTGATGCTGCCTAAAACAGCTGTACTCCTAAAATGCTTCCTCCCCTGCTAGTCTGTCCACCCCCTACTAGCTCCTACTTACCTCAAGTAAGAAAATAATAACAGGAAACATGTGTTGAAGACTGATCACATACTGGGTAAAATCCTAAGTGCTTTACCTGCATTAACTCAATATTCACAATAACTCTGTAAGGCCAGGGCTTTTCTTTTCCTTCTTTTATAGATTAAAAAGTAGAAGCCCCAAGGGGTTAAGTATATTGCCTCAGCTCATAGGACGGTGTAAGTAACAGAGCCGCGATTTGAACTTAGAGATTTAGAGTTAAGAGTGCACTTTCGCTCGGCACCACGGCTTATGCCTGTAACCCCAGCACTTTGGGAAGCCGAGGCAGGTGGATAACTTGAGGTCGGGAGTTAGGAACCAACCTGGCCAACATGGAAAAAACCCCATCTTTACTAAAACTACAAAATTAGCCAGGTGTGGTGGCGCATGCCTGTAATCCCAGCTACTCAGGAGGCTGAGGCAGGAGAATCTCTTGAACCCGGGAGGTGGAGGTGGAGGTGGGCCTAGATCGCAGCATTGCCCTCCTGCTTGGGCAACAAGAGCGAAACTCCATCTCAAAAAAAAAAAAAAAAAAACCCAAGAGTGCACGTTTCACCACCATACTCCTTGAAACCACCTGAAACTCCCTTTGGTGGAGTAATATGGATCACTGCACAACTGCCAGTGGAATTAGAGGTTAGAGGTTAGATGGCAGCTTTATATATTGGTAAAGGAGATGACTGGGCTATCATGTAAGGAGTTACTAAAAATGATTAAAGTTTCTCATTCTGGAAAGATGTATACGATAGCAGCCCATAAAATCGCAGATGATATAGCTAAAATGAGTAAGGACGTGTCTATTACATTTTGGAATACTAGAATTTGAATAGAACTTTGGAAATTTACAGAGGTGAGAGTGTGTAATAAAAGAAGGACATTGCCTGGTGGTTAATGATAGCAGACCAGGTTTTACACCACGCATTTCTAGGCATTGTTGTTTGCCATTTTTCAGATGGGAAAAGGATTTCAGTGGGTTAAGAATTCAAATCTTAGCTTTTCTAATCAGCCCTTCCTCCTAATCCATGTTATACAGTAGTATCCTCTTATTCATGGGGGATACAATCCAAGACTTTTAGTGGATGCATGAAACTGTGGATAGGCCTGAACACCATCTATACTGTTTTTCCCCTTCCTCTTGTGATGATATGAGATGATAAAATGGTTACATGTGAGATGAAGTGAGGTGAATTATGTAGGCATTGTGACTTAGTGTTAGGCTACTATTGTTCTGAGGATAGGTTAGGAGGATGATCACCTGCTTCAGGTGATCCTGGGTCATTGAGTCATGATGATATTGCTGGTTGACTGTCAGGAGCAGACCATGTCCCTGACTAATGGAGGAGGTGGGCAGGCAGTATATAGAGTTTGTATACACTGGACAAAAGGATGACTCACATTTGGGGCAAGACAGAGCAGGACGGCATGAGATATTGTCATGCTACCCAGAATGGTGTACAGTTTAAAACGTTTTAATTGATTATTTCTGGTTCTTTCCATTTAATATTTTCAGAGTGTGGTTAACTGCAGGTAATAAACTAAGAAAAACAAAACTGCAAATAAGCGGGGGACTGCTGTACTACCTCTCAAACACTCCTCAAATTATTGAGTCAAAAGATAATGATATTGGCTAAGATATATCATGTGTACCAGGCGCATTCACTGCTCAAAGAATTTTACAAAGGTTAGCTCATTTCATATTCATCACAGGTACGTAAGGTAGTATTGTTCCCATTTTACAGGAAACTGAGGTATAGAAAGGTTACATAACTTGTACAAGGTGACATAATTCATTCACAGAGGTGGGCTTTGAACTCAAGCAGCATAGCCCTAGAATCCATGCTCTAAATCTCTGCACCAAAACACCTTAAGAGGAACTTTAATTACATTGGTGTTTTTCAATGTGTGTCCGTGATATTAATAGACCACATATAAAAAGCAGTTCTACAGTCAAATGAGTTTATTTTTGTTGAATTATAAAATTCTTTTATAATAAGATGTGTAATATAAATCTTACCAAAGTATAAATTATTACTGTTAGGTGAAACCATATGAAATTACTAATACTAAACCACTTCAGACTTACAAAAATGACAACAAAAGGCAAGTTACAATACATAGTATCTCTAGGCAAATGGTTTTTTGAAATATAAACATTTTAGAAATGCTTAGAGTAAAGCTGTTAGTGACTGACAAATATTTGCTTCTAAGGAAACCCAGAGGTAAGGAAAGAAGATATCTTCAACTTCTCTAGATTAATGTTATGGAAAATCACCAGGCCCTAGCAGAATCACTGCTTTTGAAAAACAGAATTCAGATAATCCATAAAATTCTCAAAACCACCTTGTGACTGTTTTTGAGCATAAAAACTGTCTAAATTCTACCCATCTCAACCATGAATAATGTAGGAATATTTCTGAAATAAAAATTTACTTCCTTTTTTTCTATCTTTGGGCTAATTGGGTTCATAGAATAGAAATATGAAATATTTCATACTGCCTCTATGTTTTACAGAATAGAAATCTGTAGAAAAACAACCACAAAAATTCATGAAACAGGATGCATAAGAAACAAAGCCAACACTCATAGCGCAAATTTCATGCCAGTACCTCTTATTTATTTCCTAGTCACATCCCCTAATAGTTTTTTATTCTTTGGGCATTTGTAATCAGGACTTTTTATTCTTAGGAGATTTACTACCAGGTTTTATGACCAGTTGCAACTGGCCTCTTAGTGGCACATACATAAATATAAATTAGAAAATTTAGCATTGCATTTCACGACTCTAGGTATTAAGAGACACAAGTTTGGACCTAGAAGAAAATTCAGAGATCAATTCATTCTTTCACCCCATCCCCAATAAAGGACAAAATTGAAACCAAGGGAAGTACTGCCAAGTATCCTTTGGCATGTGGCTACTTAACTATAACTATTCTGTGTTAAGAGGAAACTAATTTAAATCCATGTGACCACTGCCAGTCTTGAAGGACCTATTTAGTGATACTTGCTATTTACTTCTAATAAAAAAAGTACAAAATAGTTATGTTAGACCCAAAGAAACCATTCTGTTCTGTACATCCCATTGTGATCAGGTGGCTAATATCCTTTTCCTTTTCCCTCACTGCTCGCAAAAGCGAAGCCTCCATATCATCATATGAAGGGATGGTACTGACCCAGTTTTGATACTCTCTCCCATGATGTTTTATGTGAATGCAGAGCTGATCATTCTCATCAGCAAGGCACAGCTCCTCTGGGCAGCCAACACAGGAGTATTGTATATTTGATAACTATGCATAAGAATGGCAGTTAATTCTTTAGGAGTTTAATTTAAGCTTCTCTGCAGTTTCTAAAAGTAAGTAGGAGAATGAATAGAACAGAATGTTCTCATTTTGCAGAAATAGAATAGCAAACTATATATCAAGAGAGAAATTAGACTGAATATTCTTTAAAAAGACACATGAGAAGTGGCAAAAGGAAACTACCCTTCAGTAGAAATTTTATCTTTTGTTATTTTGGTTAATTTTCTCATAAAAGAAATATTTGTACTATGCATGTGACTAATGATGATACAGAGAATCATGCAAACTGATCATTTAACAAATGTAACTAAATAAACCTGTTTCAATTTTGCTAAAACAAAAGTCAATGGTTACTTTGTATAGTGAACAGTTTTCCATATAAAACAAGGTGTTATATAAAAAGTTCAGCCTCTGGAGAAATATAACCAGCCAATAACACTTAATCTTTTTGCTTTTTCTATACATATACACACTGGCACAGAGTAGGTACTGAATATACACTTACTGAATTTATTTAAAGCCTGTGACTTAAATATATATGCACATAATAATTCTATGTGGTTTTATTCACCCACTCAGCAAGTGGTACATAATCAATTGTCAAGAAAAATGGATGAAGCATAAATTATTTTCAAAACCCCAGAGAAGTACGTATAGGATTACAATATCTGTTAAAAGGTTCCAGCCCTCTTTCTCTTCCCCATGTTGGAACACAGGGAGTGACAATGTTGAGTGTGGCAGAGAAAAGGAGTGTTCTCAGTTGAGAAGCTAGTCATTGTGTTGTGGCTCCTCATTTGCCAGTAGGGGCATGTCTTCAGTAATTCCCATGCCATAGGTCACTCTTACATATTCTCTCTCTTAAAAAAAAAAAAGATGATGATACCCAGATTGTGAAGCAGAGGAAAAACAAATAAAAAAAATCACACAATAAAATTAAAGAATTGCCTTATAGAAGCCACAATGTTTAAAATTAGTAATATCCTATGTATAGACAACTAAGAAAATTGCTTAACCAAGTAAATATATACACACACCAGAAGGTGTGAAATGAAAGAGAGAATGGGACAAGGCAATTTGACGGAGGCATTTGGAAGTCAGGGAAAGAGGTTTGGGTTATTTATGTTTACAGTGACCATATGTCCTGATTTACTGGGGCAGTTCCAGCTTATGCCTTTCATCCCAGCATAATAACAGAATTCCTGTTTCTCAAATGTGTCCCAGTTCGGATAATCTGTCATACTTATGCTAGGTATTAGAGATTTCCCGCATTATCGAGTAAAGGAATTATGTGACAGAGGATCTGTAATAGGAAGATTATTCTATGATTTCTTGGCACCTAAAAAAAGATGCAAGAAAAATTGTAAGGAGGCTTTGCCATTTCTATCTACCTGAACTGACCATTATTTGGTGATCAGAAGACAAATAATGAGGAGAATCTGTGAGACCTTATAAAAAAGATAATAGGCAGAATTTAAAAATGATTTACAATAAAATACGATGGATGAAAGATTTCAAAACTACGTAGATATAAGTCGTAAATTTGAGGGGCTTGGGGAAATGACATTGTCAATAACAGGGATGAAATGTTGGAAGAAGACTTTTAAAGAGACCATGATCTAAAATACTATTTTCAGTGGTCAAAAAAGGCAATCTAATGAAGTTATGACATGCTCCAATGTCCAAGAAATAAAGGTCTAAAGAAACAGAAAATGTACTGTTGGAATAACCAGCATATAGGTGATTTTGCATGGATCTTACAATTTCTGGACTAAGATGACATTTGAATCTCTAAAAGGGACCTTTGAGATCTTGGGGTTCAACACCTTAACTATAGAATTTTATATACATACACATATATATGAAAAATTTCTCTCTATATAGATTTTCCTCTCTCTCTATATATTTTAATATATAAAATAAAAGGATACATAACAAAAATATCTCTCTCCATATATATATCTATATTTTTCTACCTATCGGTAGATTTTTTATTATCCATTTTTTATGAATTTTTTTTGTAGAGAGAATATATATACACATATTCTCTCTCTCAAACATATATATGTATATACTGTGTGCAGTGAGTCTGAGAACAGCACAGGTCTCTTTTTCCCAGTATGTTGGACTTAGCTCTTCATTACAATTTAGCTGCTTCCTTAGAATAGGTTGTAAAATCTCAAAAGCTTAAAGGTCAATAAGTATTATACTTAATCTAAATATTTATGCAAATACCTTATGTCCTTTTAAAAATAAGGTATACAAATAAAAGTTGATTAATAAATAATAAATTAGATTGTCAAGCTTTCTGCTCTGGAGCAAGGTCTTGAAGATGAGTTTAATCACTATGGAGCAACCTTCAGGATCTGGAGATTAATTTGCAATTGTCAACAAGGTATTTAGTTTTCAGCAAACACTTAAGAGAACAGATAATTGTTTTTACCATTGATATATATATTGGCTTATTTATAAAAAGGATCTCTTTGGGAGAAAGATATAATTTTCTTCTGTTTTGTTTTCAGGTTGTGCTGTCACAGAGGAAATCATTACTAGATTAGCTGTCATCTGACATTGATTTTGGAAGATATTCTAGAGGGAGAGAGACTAGGAAAGGGATTTGGCTTTTTTTTTAACAATTGAGTGTCCTGGACCAAGGGGCCAATTCTTATTGTTCCATACTTGGGGAGAATTATAAAAGATGTAACTACATCTTAAAGAATTTTCAGTATTACCCTAGGTCTTTTGCCCTGACTGGCCACTGAATATACCCAATTAATAAAATTTTGATATTTTCTGATCTTGTACTCACTTCTCTTAGTATCTATTCAAGCCTTTTTTATTTTTGGGGACACATCTTAAAGTGAATTGTATCATATTTCTTAAGATGTGTTACTTTTTCTTAGTAACCATGCTTTCCATGGTTAGTGGCTGAATAGCCTAGCACAGCTCTGACACACAATTGATGAAAAGTAATTGAATGAATGAATAAATGAATGGATAGGCAGATGAGCTGAACATTCAGTGGAAACTGCCCAAGATAATAATTTTCTTCAAGGCACCAACTTTTTTACTTCACCTCTTTGTCTCTGAGTCTAGAGGAGTAATTTGCCCAAGCCAAAATTTTAACAAGTATTTGCTAAAAGAATGAATCAAACAAGAATGAATAAATATGCAAATGAGCCATAGCAACACTGCTTAGTCTAATGTTTCCTAATCTAGCTAATTTATTCTTCTGCATCCCCATTTAATTAATCGATATGATGGCATGTCTTAAAATTGGTTTGTTGTGTTGGACAGTTTTCCACACCTTCTCTAGTGTATATTGAAAATCAGAGACATTTATTAAGCTAATTTATTTAGAGGGAAGATTCACTTGATCCATCAATTTATTTACATCCACAACAATAAACCTAAATTTGTAGAGATCACAAGTAATGAAATATAAGACACAAAAATGTTTTAACCAAATATGGCAGTTGATAAAATATTAAAGTTTCAAATGTATAATAGTTTATTTCATTTTGCCAAAGTAAAATTGGATATAGTTCTATTTTCAAATCAGTACTTGGGGTTTTTTTTAAACTAGTGATTTCTGTGTATACATTTAAATTAAAGTTCTATGTAAGCACCGATGTGTGTCCTCTTAAATGGTCTTTAAGATGCAGATTTTCTAATAATTAGCTCATTTAATGGTACTTTAGGATCCATGTTGTAAAATTCAGTATCAAGGATTACCAGAATAATTTGATTTTATCTTTCCTAACCATAATAATACTGTCTGAAAGTATTATTTCATGGTATTTCTCATTTACAAAATAAAGAGGCCTGAGACTAAATAATAAGAGAAAGGGATAGATAAAACTCTTCAAGCTGCTATAATCTATGATGACATGACCTTATAGTCATTTTACTATTATTATGCAGTATTTATTTAGAAAACCTAATCAGTCTTTTTTTCTTCATTTCTCTGCTTGAGAGGATAAATTAATAATATACATCTCTTTACTAAAGCTAGGTTTAACTGGAAATATTATTATTCATTTCTTCTGTAATTTTGTATTAATTATAAAAATAAACATAAATGTTAAAAAGCTCTCTAAATTTTAAGTTTATGTTTATCACGGTAAAAAAAAAATCCCCAAAATCATAAGTACTCTTTTCTATGATTTATGGAAGAGCTTTAAAGAGAAACAAGAAATTAGAAAAAAATATTCTAAATGGCACATCATTTTAATGAAGGTAGAAGACTGTTCCCCCTATTTAGAAATTTGATTTCGTAGTCATTATTACAGGTTTTATTTAGATCCAATTCACGAAATTACAAAATATTTTGATTTTTTTTGTACATTAGTAACCCGTTTAATCCCTTAGAAATGTTACACTAATATCGGTTGCCAGACAATTTTTCTCCAAACAGTTTCTGTGTTGAGATAAGCAACCATGGTCTGCAGAATCCTAACTCATGCTCAGCTTTATATATATAACTGTTTTTGTGTTTTTCTGTGTCACCCATTATTCCTCTAATGTCTGACCCAATCCAATCTCTCTTGGAGACACGTTGCTTTGCTTTTCTAAATTCTTTTTTGTTTTGTTTTGTTTTTTGACATGGAGTCTCGCTCTGTCACCCAGGCTGGAGTGCAGTGGCGCGATCTCAGCTCACTGCAAGCTCCGCCTCCCGGGTTCAGGCCATTCTCCTGCCTCAGCCTCCCGAGTAGCTGGGAATACAGGCGCCCACCACCACGCCCGGCTAATTTTTTGTATTTTTAGTAGAGACGGGGTTTCATCATGTTAGCCAGAATGGTCTCGATCTCCTGACCTCATGATCCGCCCACCTCAGCCTCCCAAAGTGCTGGGATTACAGACGTGAGCCACTGCGCCCAGCCTGCTTTTCTAAATTCTTGAAGCCAACTGATAACCTGCCCAAGATCTTCATCTCAGCTGTGCTTCTTCATAACTTTGGCTACTCTAATCACGTTGTTAAATGACTTACTGTATCTCAGATCCACCAGTCCCCTCTCCAACCTTAAATTTTACTTTTCTAGGTCTATGACATGACTTGATGTATGTAGACTCTGAGCAATCTACACTTGATGTATGCAGAGCCTGAGAGAGAGAACGATTATGCACAAACTAAAAGACACAATGTAGGCATAAATGGGATGACTGAAGGCTCCTCTTTAAAATGAATTTCTATACTTTCAAGCAAGAAAGTAAGTGGCATTTTGGAGAAAAAAATAGGGTACATCTTTAAGTAGCAATAAATTTTCTTTGTAATATAAATTGTACAAATGCTTTCTATCATTATACATTTTCCACATGTCACAGAGAAATCCCAGGACGGAAGCAAACTCTAATGACTTTTATAGAATTTGCATTTCTCTGCTACTTGTTTTTCATCCTGCTACCCAACCCAAGTTTCAACGTGGTGTAAAGAAGTTTAGGATGAGACCAATGACAAATTTTATAAAAGGACAAAGAGTGTAGGACAGTTGATGGTGCAGGGAAACTGGAAGGGAATTTATTTTTTTTTATTTTATTTTTTAATTTATTTTTTATTTTTTATTTATTTATTTCTTCTTCTTCTTCTTCTTCTTATTATTATTATTATTATACTTTAAGCTCTATGGTACATGTGCGCAACGTGCAGGTAAGTTACATATGTATACATGTGCCATGCTGGTGCGCTGCACCCACCAACTCGTCATCTAGCATTAGGTATATCTCCCAATGCTATCCCTCCCCCCTCCCCCCACCCCACAACAGTCCCCGAAGTGTGATGTTCCCCTTCCTGTGTCCAAGTGTTCTCATTGTTCAATTCCCATCTATGAGTGAGAATATGCGGCGTTTGGTTTTTTGTTCTTGCGATAGTTTACTGAGAATGATGATTTCCAATTTCATCCATGTCCCTACAAAGGACATGAACTCATCATTTTTTATGGCTGGATAGTATTCCATGGTGTATATGTGCCACATTTTCTTAATCCAGTCTATCATTGTTGGACATTTGGGTTGGTTCCAAGTCTTTGCTATTGTGAATAATGCTGCAATAAACATACGTGTGCATGTGTCTTTATAGCAGCATGATTTACAGTCCTTTGGGTATATACCCAGTAATGGGATGGCTGGGTCAAATGGAATTTCTAGTTCTAGATCCCTGAGGAATCGCCACACTGACTTCCACAAGGGTTGAACTAGTTTACAGTCCCACCAACAGTGTAAAAGTGTTCCTATTTCTCCACATCCTCTCCAGCACCTGTTGTTTCCTGACTTTTTAATGATTGCCATTCTAACTGGTGTGAGATGGTATCTCATTGTGGTTTCGATTTGCATTTCTCTGATGGCCAGTGATGGTGAGCATTTTTTCATGTGTTTTTTGGCTGCATAAATGTCTTCTTTTGAGAAGTGTCTGTTCATGTCCTTCGCCCACTTTTTGATGGGGTTGTTTGTTTTTTTCTTGTAAATTTGTTGGAGTTCATTGTAGATTCTGGATATTAGCCCTTTGTCAGATGAGTAGGTTGCGAAAATTTTCTCCCATTTTGTAGGTTGCCTGTTCACTCTGATGGTAGTTTCCTTTGCTGTGCAGAAGCTCTTTAGTTTAATTAGATCCCATTTGTCAATTTTGGCTTTTGTTGCCTTTGCTTTTGGTGTTTTAGACATGAAGTCCTTGCCCATGCCTATGTCCTGAATGGTAATGCCTAGGTTTTCTTCTAGGGTTTTTACGGTTTTAGGTCTAACATTTAAGTCTTTAATCCATCTTGAATTGATTTTTGTATAAGGTGTAAGGAAGGGATCCAGTTTCAGCTTTCTACATATGGCTAGCCAGTTTTCCCAGCACCATTTATTAAATAGGGAATCCTTTCCCCATTTCTTGTTTTTCTCAGGTTTGTCAAAGATCAGATAGTTGTAGATATGTGGCATTATTTCTGAGGGCTCTGTTCTGTTCCGTTGATCTATATCTCTGTTTTGGTACCAGTACCATGCTGTTTTGGTTACTGTAGCCTTGTAGTATAGTTTGAAGTCAGGTAGTGTGATACCTCCAGCTTTGTTCTTTTGGCTTAGGATTGACTTGGCGATGCGGGCTCTTTTTTGGTTCCATATGAACTTTAAAGTAGTTTTTTCCAATTCTGTGAAGAAAGTCATTGGTAACTTGATGGGGATGGCATTGAATCTGTAAATTACCTTGGGAAGGATGGCCATTTTCATGATATTGATTCTTCCTACCCATGAGCATGGAATGTTCTTCCATTTGTTTGTATCCTCTTTTATTTCCTTGAGCAGTGGTTTGTAGTTCTCCTTGAAGAGGTCCTTCACATCCCTTGTAAGTTGGATTCCTAGGTATTTTATTCTCTTTGAAGCAATTGTGAATGGGAGTTCACTCATGATTTGGCTCTCTGTTTGTCTGTTATTGATGTATAAGAATGCTTGTGATTTTTGTACATTGATTTTGTATCCTGAGACTTTGCTGAAGTTGCTTATCAGCTGAAGGAGATTTTGGGCTGAAACACTGGGGTTTTCTAGATATACTATCATGTCATCTGCAAACAGGGACAATTTGACTTCCTCTTTTCCTAATTGAATACCCTTGATTTCCTTCTCTTGCCTAATTGCCCTGACCAGAACTTCCAACACTATGTTGAATAGAAGTGGTGAGAGAGGGCATCCCTGTCTTGTGCCAGTTTTCAAAGGTAATGCTTCCAGTTTTTGCCCATTCAGTATGATATTGGCTGTGGGTTTGTCATAAATAGCTCTTATTATTTTGAGATACGTCCCATCAATACCTAATTTATTGAGAGTTTTTAGCATGAAGGGTTGTTGAATTTTGTCAAAGGCCTTTTCTGCATCTATTGAGATAATCATGTGGTTTTTGTCTTTGGTTCTGTTTATATGCTGGATTACATTTATTGATTTGCGTATATTGAACCAGCCTTGCATCCCAGGGATGAAGCCCACTTGATCATGGTGGATAAGCTTTTTGATGTGCTGCTGGATTCTGTTTGCCAGTATTTTATTGAGGATTTTTGCATCAATGTTCATCAAGGATATTGGTCTAAAATTCTCTTTTTTTGTTGTGTCTCTGCCAGGCTTTGGTATCAGGATGATGCTGGCCTCATAAAATGAGTTAGGGAGGATTCCCTCTTTTTCTATTGATTGGAATAGTTTCAGAAGGAATGGTACCAGCTCCTCCTTGTACCTCTGGTAGAATTTGGCTGTGAACCCATCTGGTCCTGGACTTTTTTTGGTTGGTAAGCTATTGATTATTGCCACAATTTCAGCTCCTGTTATTGGTCTATTCAGAGATTCAACTTCTTCCTGGTTTAGTCTTGGGAGGGTGTATGTGTTGAGGAATTTATCCATTTCTTCTAGATTTTCTAGTTTATTTGCGTAGAGGTGTTTGTAATATTCTCTGATGGTAGTTTGTATTTCTGTGGGATCGGTGGTGATATCCCCTTTATCATTTTTTATTGCGTCTATTTGATTCTTCTCTCTTTTTTTCTTTATTAATCTTGCTAGCGGTCTATCAATTTTGTTGATCCTTTCAAAACACCAGCTCCTGGATTCATTAATTTTTTGAAGGGTTTTTTGTGTCTCTATTTCCTTCAGTTCTGCTCTGATTTTAGTTATTTCTTGCCTTCTGCTAGCTTTTGAATGTGTTTGCTCTTGCTTTTCTAGTTCTTTTAATTGTGATGTTAGGGTGTCAATTTTGGATCTTTCCTGCTTTCTCTTGTGGGCATTTAGTGCTATAAATTTCCCTCTACACACTGCTTTGAATGCATCCCAGAGATTCTGGTATGTTGTGTCTTGGTTCTTGTTGGTTTCAAAGAACATCTTTATTTCTGCCTTCATTTCGTTATGTACCCAGTAGTCATTCAGGAGCAGGTTGTTCAGTTTCCACGTAGTTGAGCGGTTTTGAGTGAGATTCTTAATCCTGAGTTCTAGCTTGATTGCACTGTGATCTGAGAGATAGTTTGTTATAATTTCTGTTCTTTTACATTTATTGAGGAGAGCTTTACTTCCAAGTATATGGTCAATTTTGGAATAGGTGTGGTGTGGTGCTGAAAAAAATGTATATTCTGTTGATTTGGGGTGGAGAGTTCTGTAGATGTCTATTAGGTCCGCTTGGTGCAGAGCTGAGTTCAATTCCTGGGTATCCTTGTTGACTTTCTGTCTCGTTGATCTGTCTAATGTTGACAGTGGGGTGTTAAAGTCTCCCATTATTAATGTGTGGGAGTCTAAGTCTCTTTGTAGGTCACTCAGGACTTGCTTTATGAATCTGGGTGCTCCTGTATTGGGTGCATATATATTTAGGATAGTAAGCTCTTCTTGTTGAATTAATCCCTTTACCATTATGTAATGGCCTTCTTTGTCTCTTTTGATCTTTGTTGGTTTAAAGTCTGTTTTATCAGAGACTAGGATTGCAACCCCTGCCTTTTTTTGTTTTCCATTTGCTTGGTAGATCTTCCTCCATCCTTTTATTCTGAGCCTATGTGTGTCTCCGCACGTGAGATGGGTTTCCTGAATACAGCACACTGATGGGTCTTGAGTCTTTATCCAATTTGCCAGTCTGTGTCTTTTAATTGGAGCATTTAGTCCATTTACATTTAAAGTTAATATTGTTATGTGTGAATCTGATCCTGTCATTATGATGTTAGCTGGTTATTTTGCTCGTTAGTTGATGCAGTCTCTTCCTAGTCTCGATGGTCTTTACATTTCGGTATGATTTTGCAGTGGCTGGTACCGGTTGTGCCTTTCCATGTTTAGCGCTTCCTTCAGGAGCTCTTTTAGGGCAGACTTGGTGGTGACAAAATCTCTCAGCATTTGCTTGTCTGTAAAGTATTTTATTTCTCCTTCACTTATGAAGCTTAGTTTGGCAGGATATGAAATTCTGGGTTGAAAATTCTTTTCTTTAAGAATGTTGAATATTGGCCCCCACTCTCTTCTGGCTTGTAGGGTTTCTGCTGAGAGATCCGCTGTTAGTCTGATGGGCTTCCCTTTGAGGGTAACCCGACCTTTCTCTCTGGCTGCCCTTAACATTTTTTCCTTCATTTCAACTTTGGTGAATCTGACAATTATGTGTCTTGGAGTTGCTCTTCTCGAGGAGTATCTTTGTGGCGTTCTCTGTATTTCCTGAATCTGAATGTTGGCCTGCCTTGCTAGATTGGGGAAGTTCTCCTGGATAATATCCTGCAGAGTGTTTTCCAACTTGTTTCCATTCTCCCCGTCACTTTCAGGTACACCAATCAGACGTAGATTTGGTCTTTTCACATAGTCCCACATTTCTTGAAGGCTTTGCTCGTTTCTTTTTATTCTTTTTTCTTTAAACTTCCCTTCTCGCTTCATTTCATTCATTTCATCTTCCAGGGCTGATACCCTTTCTTCCATTTGATCGCATCGGCTCCCGAGGCTTCTGCATTCTTCACGTAGTTCTCGAGCCTTGGTTTTCAGCTCCATCAGCTCCTTTAAGCACTTCTCTGTATTGGTTATTCTAGTTATACATTCTTCTAAATTTTTTTCAAAGTTTTCAACTTCTTTGCCTTTGGTTTGAATATCCTCCCGTAGCTCGGAGTAATTTGATCGTCTGAAGCCTTCTTCTCTCAGCTCGTCAAAGTCATTCTCTGTCCAGCTTTGTTCCGTTGCTGGTGAGGAACTGCGTTCCTTTGGAGGAGGAGAGGTACTCTGCTTTTTAGAGTTTCCAGTTTTTCTGCTCTGTTTTTTCCCCATCTTTGTGGTTTTATCTACTTTTGGTTTTTGATGATGGTGATGTACAGATGGGTTTTTGGTGTGGATGTCCTTTCTGTTAGTTTTCCTTCTAACAGACAGGACCCTCAGCTGCAGGTCTGTTGGAGTACCTGGCCGGCCGTGTGAGGTGTCAATCTGCCCCTGCTGGGGGGTGCCTCCCAGTTAGGCTGCTCGGGGGTCAGGGGTCAGGGACCCACTTGAGGAGGCAGTCAGCCTGTTCTCAGATCTCCAGCTGCGTGCTGGGAGAACCACTGCTCTCCTCAAAGCTGTCAGACAGGGACATTTAAGTCTGCAGAGGTTACAGTTGTCTTTTTGTTTGTCTGTGCCCTGCCCCCAGAGGTGGAGCCTACAGAGGCAGGCAGGCCTCCTTGAGCTGTGGTGGGCTCCACCCAGTTCAAGCTTCCAGGCTGCTTTGTTTACCTAAGCGAGCCTGGGCAACGGCGGGCGCCCCTCCCCCAGCCTCGCTGCCGACTTGCTGTTTGATCTCAGACTGCTGTGCTAGCAATCAGGGAGACTCCGTGGGCGTAGGACCCTCTGAGCCAGGTGCGGGCTATACTCTCCTGGGGCACCGTTTCCTAAGCCCGTCAGAAAAGCACAGTATTCAGGTGGGAGTGGCCCGATTTTCCAGGTGCCGTCTGTCACCCCTGGAAAGGGAACTCCCTGACCCCTTGTGCTTCCCGAGTGAGGCAATGCCTCGCCCCTGCTTCGGCTGGCGCACGGTGCACTCACCCACTGACCTGCGCCCACTGTCTGGCACTCCCTAGTGAGATGAACATGGTACCTCAGATGGAAATGCAGAAATCACCCGTCTTCTGCGTCGCTCGCGCTGGGAGCTGTAGACCGGAGCTGTTCCTATTCGGCCATCTTGGCTCCTCCCCCGGGGCCTGGAAGGGAATTTAAACACCATGCAATCTGACCCACTCACTCTACAGATGAGGAACCAAGACCCAGAAAGTTAAAAGTGATACTTGGCCAAAGATGAACAACTAGTTAGTGACACACAAGGATAAAAGTCTAAGTTTTCTAAAGTCCAGGTTACTTCTCCACACCACCCCCAACATGGCACATTAATCGTGTGATTTATTTTTCTTTAACTTAAAAGATTTAGTATTCCCAAGTCTCATCTCCCCAAAACCCAGTGTTCAGATGAGGAAAGCTATGTCATCCACTGCATTTTCAACCTTTATAAACATTACAATGTAAGGGACATGGGTTTATTTAATACATATGAATTAGACGGAGTTGAAGTTCACTCTTTTATCCCGTGAGTCATAAACTGAACTTTGAAAATGGAGATCAGACTAATGAGAAAAAAAAATCTGGACTGATGGGTCATGCTTGTCATAACCTGTACACAATCAGAATCTTTCGTATTTTGAAATAAATGTGCTTGATTTCCACTCCAGCAACACTTTCAATTTGAAGGCAGTTTACAAAACCATAGTGTAGAAACTCATCTCAGCAATTTTCCTATCTCTAATTTAGTAACTTCTAATTTAGTGGGAAATAGGACATCATTTTGTTAATTACTTGAAAACTAACTTATAAGCAATCCAGGAGAAAAGTCATACTTCTCTTGCCAGTGTATTTAGAGTATGGATCATTAGTACATTTCTGCATGTGCATTCATAATTATAATTACATTCATAAACACTGTCCCAGAGCTAGGACATTTTGCTGATCACAATTAAAAAAAAATAGAGTGAAACAACAAGAGAGTTTCATAACCTCATTGTTTTACCACCTTAACAATAAAAATGACTCTAAATTACTCCGCATTGAAAGAATGTTGCATAAATGATAAGTAATTATAATTAAAAGTAACCATAGATAATACTTTCTATGTGTATACTGTGTAATATGATTCTTAAGACAAGTTTATGACTTGCATTGCTACCTACCATTTGAGAACCCTGATAAATTTTTTAAGCCTCAGGAGAATCTTACAAAGAATGCACAAGCCACCCTGACCACTGAGGCAAGTGTTAGCTAGATTTAAGTTGTTAATTGAATCCCTTGACCAATATATATTTAATGGCTTATCCTTTATGTAAATAGTCAACAGAAAACAGTAATTGCCTATTTATTTACAATGGACATATTTGTAGACAATGTTTGAAGTGCTAAATAAGAAAATGAAAAGCATACAGTAGTTACTCTTGGTTTACAATGTGGGAGGCACAGCAGTTTTCTTTGCTTATTAGAATCTACATGTGAAATCTCCCGTGATTGGCTACAGGCTCCCTGCACACTGATGCCTAGAAAACACTTCGTGCAGAGGTAGTACTCAGGGCAAGGTGTTCGAGTGAACGAAAACTACAAGTGATATACCTATGCTAGCTTGAAATATAAAAAGCACACAATTTGAAGTTCTGTGGAGTGAAAACCCAAATTCTTCAAGTATGTTAGAGAATGGCAGATCTGAACGATGTCTTACATTTAAACCATATTGCTATAATTCTAAGCTCTCAATTTGTGAAATACTTTATGAATTTATCTTTTTCTTTTTAAATAATGAAATATTTTAAACATACAAAAATGATATAATGAATACAATGAACACACTTGAACTTTCTACTCAGCTGAAGAAATATAAGAGTACAAATATAGTTCAATAGCCCTATCCAATAGTATTTTCTTCCCTTCTCACCACCTAGAAAAAGTAACTATCCTAAATTTTGTGCTTTTCCTTCCTGTCATGTTTTATACTTCACTACAAATATATATAATATATAGTATATAATATATAAATATATATATACATTCCTCAGGAAAGCATAGCATCATTTTATATTATAAAATATTATCATATGCCATGTATTCTGAAAATCGATTTTTCTATCCTATTGTGTTTTTAATATTTATCCACTTTGATAAATCTGATATATGTCGTTTTAATTTATTCATTCATATCACTAAATATTATTGGATGTATGAATATTCCACATTTTACTTAGCTATTTTTTGGTTGAGACATTTAGCTAGTTTGTTTTGTTTCATTTTGTTTACAGTAACAAACAGTGCTACTCTGATGATTCTGGTACATTTCTCCTTATGCATGTGTTTAAGACTTTCCATACGGCAGTGCTACTCAAGGTGTGGTTCATGGACAAGTGTCAATCTCTGCTACTCAAGGTGTGGTTCATGGACAAGTGTCAATCTCTCAATGGTTAGTTATCTATGATGAAGTAAGTACAACCACCAAGAGTAAGCATGTGAAAACTTTAATAGCAATTTGGCATTGCTACAACATCTATGTATATGATTTTTTACTTTGCAAAATTATGATTTTGTAGTAGATTAGGCACTTTAAAAGGTTTTTATAACCATAGATAGCTTAAGACGTACAGCTATAGTTTACATACTTTGGAACAGAATTGCTTTGTCATGCGTATGTACAAGTTAATCTTTAAGTTATTGCCAATTATTCTTCAAAATAGTTGTGCTGACTTAGACTCCCACTAGAAGTGGGTAAGAGGCTCAGTTTCTTTGTACTCTGCTTATTTGACTTTCTCTGTTTATTTAAAAAAAAAAAAACTTTCTCTTTGGGGAAGGATTATTTAAGTTTCTACTTCGTTTTTCCTTTCTAGTAGAATTTAAACACTGTTTCTGTCCTGTTAGAGATAACCCTTCAAAAATGCAGCATGCATATTTGTCTACGATTACCCTCTCCCTTCTTACATGTTATTTTTATCCAGTATATTTCTCCAATCTCATTTTTTGCCCTTCAAGTGAATAGTTATTATTGTTTTATACCATCCATGATTGTCTTGGATTATCCAAATTTTAATCAGATGGGTTTTTTGTTTGTTTGTTTTGCCCCAATACCTTTTGAGCAATACCTTTAAAGAAAAAAAATAGTTTGAAATATAGAAAAGAACAGTGTATTTTTGAAAGACAGTCATAATTTTAAAAAGGAGTTTTAGAAACAAAAAATAATGACAATTAAAATGTAAATTTCTATGAAAAGCTTAAACAACAGGCTGCAACAACAGGCTTCGGGGATAATTTTATTCTTAGTAACTAAGATATTTTTTGTGGGTTAGAATTTTTTCATTTGCCTGAGGATTAGTTAAAGCAAATTCTTAGTGTTGTTTTGATTAAAATATATATTCTTACTTTGAATAAAATTCTATGTGACAGTATTTTCTTTTCACAGATTGAAGAATTGTTCTACTGTCTCCTGACTTCTATTGATGCTATCAATATGTTGATAGTCACTCTAATCATAGTCTTTTGGAGAAAATCTACCTTTCTTTCAGGCTGCTATTGAAATATCCTTTTTGCACTTAGTGTTCTGCAGTCTCACTATGATATGTTACCTCTGACTGTGGATTCCTTTGTATTTACTTGATTGAAATGTATTAGCCTCCCTCAATCTGAGTATCCTTGCTTTTCCATTCTGGAAGGCATATGTGGTTATTTTCTCTCTACTTTCTGTCATTATATAGAATATTTTTTACCAGAAGCCCAAGTAAATACATATTAAGTCTTCTTCTTCTACCCTCTAAGTTCTTTAAACTCTGTCATATTTTTCATTTTGTATCTCTGTACTAAATTCAGGATAATTCTTTCAAAACATATTACTAATTTATTAGTGATCCTTTCAGCTGGAGACTGGCGCAGCCTGTTAGTTAAGGTTTCCATTGGATTTTCCATATTAATTATTATTTTTATTTCTATAAATGCTTTTTACTTCAAAAAAATTGTTCTTTTCCGTGTTTCAATCTATTTTTCTCTAAATGTTTCAAATGTATGTATGTACATTATATACTCAGTCACTAAATTATATAGTATTCTTGTGGATCTAATTTTAGTTACTCACTTTGCTGATTCTTCATATATTTTTTAATTATGGACTTTGAGTTTATGATTAGAAGAGTCTTATCTCTGGAAATCCTAAGATGTGTCATTTCCTTTTGCCAGATGTTCCTGTATAGTATCAATCAATATCAATTACTTATGGTAATTTACTATTTGGGGTCTCCTAGACCACCTACAGAGTTCAAATTTGAACTTTAAACCTATGGGAATATAGGCTAATCCTTTGTAAGCATTAAAAATGTGTAATTTTTAAAGGAGATGTTTTCTCCAACTCAAGCTCAGGTCAAGATAGATGAGTTTACTTGTTTTTTCAAGTCCGCCTTTCACCAAGGATCTAATCCTTTAGGGATTCTGACTTTATGTGGTACCTGCTGATATAAACTTACTTAACCATTAATATTCAATCCTCTTAGTAGCCAAGATTGAAAAAACTCTTGCAAAGATGCCATGATGCCTACATCACCTTTCCTTCTGTATTTTAGTGCATTTTTCATATTGATTCCTGCTCATTTCTCATCCATTTCTGGAAACTCACTTCTGAGTCTAAAATTAATGTTTGCTATATTGTATCTTATATTTCTAGGTCTTTTGCATTCATAAGGCTTTTCAATTTATTTGATATACCATAACGCTGAAAACAGAAGTGAAATTCTATCGTTTATATTGGTCATACACTGTGTGATCCAGACTATTCTGTCCTTCCTGCAATGACTTTCTCCATTTTCCTAAGTCCAATCCATAAATTAAGACAACTCAATTTCTGCCTCTTTTGAAAAATCCCTTGACTATCCCACCCTAAACTGGACTGTCATATGGGATAAGAGTCAGATATCAGTTTAGCAGTAATATGTAGATTTCTACTCAGTTGCTGGTGTCTCAGGGGAGAAAATGGGTGCTACTCTTCCTCAGTGTATAGCTGGTACATTGTGAGGTAAAATTGCAGGTTTAACTCACAACATGCTTAAATATGCAAAATCAAAAAATAAAAACTCTTTTTACTCTTACTATTAATGCTGTCTCTTCCCATAGCCTCATGGACTATGGAACAGTAACTTAACACGTAATCCATTCAGTTCTTTTTTAGATCTGTTGCTTTAATTAATCCCTGTAAGTAATGTTCACTCTGTCTAGTGAAACAACATCTCTTAATATTTTATATTTCTTAGCTCATTATCATATTCAAAGTTCTTCCTTAGAATGGCATCTAAGTATTGGAGAGCAGAGTGTATCTGACACAAACTTGTACCAGAAGACAAAAGTCAAAGTCTAGAGGTGTGATGCTATCTGGCTACTTATGTCACAGAATAAGATCTCTTGTTCACCTCATTCCTGCTTGTCCTGCTAGAACTCTTCGATAGTGAATAAGGCCTGTGTAATTCGAGATCTTGTTTCTTTTGACTTTGGCTAGGGAATACTGTGTCATTGCCATAATCAGCATTTGCTCCTCTGCCTGGTGGTCCACACCAATGCCACCCAGCAGGCCCCATGGTAGGCCCCCTGGCTCTCACATTTGCACCCGTGTCAAGTGTGTCTGAAAATGGTTTGGAAAAGTTAAACCACATGACATGCCTGAGAACTGCCTGAAGTTTGCTGTGCCTATAAATTTACTCTCGTATGCTGTACCTTTAATTGGTGAGGGACAGTGTGGCTTTTTCTCAGTGTCCCTACGGGGAGCAGGATCTGAGTCCTCCTGTCCTCATTAATGTAACACATCTTCCCATTTTGGCCAACAATTGTGTTTTCACTGAACCTGGCTTTCACATTTATTGTCTTACAGAACAGTCCTTTTTGGGATATCATTTAATACCTTCTATGACAAATCCTAATTTTCTCCACATTCTTCTCTCCCTACCATGGGGAAAGTAGGGTAAAGGTCCAGTACTTAGAGAGGTGAAAAAGAAAACACATTACTAATTTTCAGAATATTAACCCAGTTATAATTTCAATACCTTAGCAGAAATGAGATAAATGAAGATAAAAATAGCTAAATCATCAGTCCTATGCCTATCCTCCTATTAAGTAGATTATGATTTTGCTTACATAATATTGGCAGAAAACCAGGGCTAGGAAATTGGAAAATATTTTAACAAATTGTGGGTCATATGTAAGTTAATAAAATTACAGAATCTTTGTCTTCAGAAATACACATACAAATACAATGTTCTAACTACTTTTATTTTCTGGCTCAATGGCAGAATAGCCCTAGCATGTAGTGAATTGAAATGATGTTCCTAAGTCCTAGGCCTTGGGAGAACAGCACTTAATAGTAGCTGTTTCTTGAAGATGGTGTGGAAAGCTAGACCTAGGTGGAAGAAAAAAAATCCTCATTTAGCCGTTCTTTGAAGGAACTGTGGTACATCAAATTAAAACGTAAATGAGTCCCCAGGCATTCAGGTGAGGTTTGCCTGCCCATTCTCCATAACCTCTCGGGTTATATTGCTATAATGTACTTTTTCAAAAAGTTGAGAACAATGCCCCAATATGATGTTGAATGAATATACCACATTCTCTTGACCTTATTTCCAACTTTGGGTAATGTGTGACTGTGTCTCTTTTCCAGCTCATTCTGAGGTTCAATTTAACCCAGCTGTGTTATGTAAAAGTGCTAGTGAGAGAAAGAGACACACACAGTAACTGTCATCTTCCCCAAGCTCCCTATTCTCCTAAAGATAGCTTAGAATCTGAACCCTCCTAGAGATGGCCCGATTTGGGCCTAAATTAGACTTAATTTAGATTTGGATTCAGACTCTTCCTGACGATAAACTGCTGGCAGGTTTGTCCCAGGACAAGACCAGTCCCCAGAGTCTTACAGCAGCTCTATAAGACCCTTTTCCTGCCCCTCCACCCATTCAAATCATTGACTCTTCAGAAGTCACTATTATTAGTGTCTCAGTCTCTTTTGGGAGCCTCTCCACTCCCCAGTTTCCTCTCCCTTTCTTCTACTTTCTGCCAACTCTCCCTTCAAAAAGGAGGAAAAAGCAGTAAGAAGTTTGCCTTAACTTCATTTACGCTCTCTTAGCACTTTCTTCCTTAACTAACTCATCTTGCCTCTGGGCCAAAATACCTAAAATACCTTCACAGTGAAATCTAAAAGCAATATCAATAAAAAGGTTAGACTAAATGATCTCTGAGGGCCCTCCTGGACATGAGTTCTGTGACTTCATATAAAGACAACAATGCAAGGGAAAAATCCCATACAGTCCTTTAAAAAATCCTGTAAGTATTGAAAATCTGTACGTATGAAATGCTGACTGGGGACAGGCTCCAAAAAAAAAAAAAAAGAAAAAGAAAAATGCATTCTCTAGTCTCAACAACCCTATTACCTCATTATGAAGTATAGAAGACCTCCATGCAAGAAAAGTTAAATAATATTTGAGAAATCCATTTTTTCATTTATGATAAAGGAACTGTTAGACTTGTGGGGCTTTACTTATAGATGAAGTAAACAATTACAAAGGGGCACATGGGGAATGTAGAGGATAATTTGGGTTTGTGTAGGAAAAGCACCCAACCACATCCCATAGGAGAAGGCAGAAATATCTTTTTTGAAAATGTGATGTCTCGGCAAACCCTTGAAAACTGTGTGAAGAGTGTGTGTGTGTTCGGGGAGTGACAGTGTCTGTGTGTTGTACTTGTTTGGTAGAGCCATTATCAAATTGAATCAAAGGGGGATAACGGTTTGTTATTATAAGTGTTTTTCAAAGGGAATAGCACTTGTAATGGTCCAGAAGTTGGTGAAACAGCACCTCCTTTTCAGGCAACAAATAGTACTTCAGTCTGGCTGGAAAGCAACTAAGTAGCAATATAAAACCATACAGTAATGTACAGTTCAAGTGATGCCATAGAAAATAAGTGAATTGCCAGATGTATGAGGTAGACAGAATGCTGTGGCTTCATTAGTTAAATAACAAGTTACTAGAAATGAGTTACACTAACACATGTGGAGAGGATAGGATGACAAGCTATTCCTAGTACAGTTAACAATGTTGATTAAAGGCAGAGTTGGAAGAATGCATGGAACCTTCAGTGGATGATAGGTGGGACCATTTGAGAAAAGTCAGGATATGAATAGAGATTCACTGGACAAAATTTGCCACCTCCAAACATACCTTTCTCCTAATGCTAAATAAAAAGAAAAATTTTGATAACTCCACAAAGTGATCCCCACTTGCCCACCAGGAGGAAGAGGAAATTATACTTACTTAGAAAATCAGGTAAATGGCTTCTGAGTACAGAACTGTGCCCACATTATGCCCAGCTATTGTCCAGATGAGAAATGCCCAGGTTATACCCCAGAGTTTTGTATGGCTCTGTGTTTGTAGTATGAGCTGAACCTACTAAAGAAAATTTTGTTTGGAGTTAACAGTACTGAATTATGTTGCTGATAGCTAATCATGCTATCAAACCCATCCACAGAATCTCTCCCTGATCTGGGCCATACCAGCATCCCACTGGCCTAACTATTTGTTGTAGTGCCCTGTGTGTGGATATGGTGAACACATAGGAGTCAGGTTTTATATTTAGAACATGACTCCTTTGTAAACATACCCCAGTCCAAGTTCATCCGCAACTACTACATTTCGAAATACCATAATAGAATGAAACTGTCTAGGAAATATAAATTTGGAATGTTTATTATGTCTAGAAACATCTAAAAGAATAAGTCAGATTTTGTAAATTAAGAAAACTCATAAGGCAGCAATGTCCATATTTTTGTAATTCTTTAACTATATTTATATCTTCAAGCTGGCTGAATTTGTTAGATTTGGAGGAGCCCAAAGTATAACTTATTTTGGTAAAATCTAGTACTTTAAAATTGTATATTTTTATGTAAAGATATATAAAATGTAGAATATTAGCTATTATACATTCAGAAAATAATTTGTATAACTTATAATGTGCTTGGAATTTTCATTCAACTTAAGTATGCAATTGTTATTGAAATATTAACTGTTAATAAAGATTATTTTACATAGCTTTAATGATTACTTGTTAATTTGTAATACAAATGAAACACTAGGTAATAATTCACAATTTTTTTCTAAATATTTTCTTAATCTTTCAAAATTTAGCAATTATGCAATCAATAAGCCATTTTTCTCAATTTTCAAAAACCCTATTTTCCTAATTCTAAAATAAATGTTCATTGGCAAATAAAGATATGAAAAAAAATCTAAATTTTTAGTCCCACCATCAACAAATAATCACTATTCATAGTTTCATATATTCATTTCTAGACTTTTTTTTTTTTTGAGACTGAGTCTCACCCTGTCGTCCAGGCTGGAGTGCAGTGGGACAATCTTGGCTCACTGTAACCTCCACCTGCTGGATTCAAGCAATTCTCCTGCCTCAGCCTCCCAAGTAGCCGAGACTGCAGGTGTGCACCACCGTGCTCGGCTATTTTTTTTTTTTTTCTGTATTTTTAGTAGATATGGGGTTTCACCATATTGGCCAGGCTGGTCTCGAACTCCTGACCTCATGATCTGCCCGCCTCGGCCTCCCAGAGTGCTGGGATTACAGACGTGAGCCACCGCACCTAGCCTCTAGTCTTATTTTTAATCTTTCTCTATTTTAAAAATTAGTGTTATAATATATACATGTTTTTATATGGACATTTTTTGAACATTAGTCCAAGTCAATATATGTGCTCAAAAAGCAATTTTAGTGATAATATAACATTCCAAACTATAAACATAATAATTTAGTTGCTCTTCAAATGCTATAAAATTTAAGCTGTTTCTCACTTTTATCTTAATAAAAATAGCAGTTTGATGGCTATCTTTGTTTATATATTTTGTTTAAGATGCTGATTATTTCAATGTCACAGATTTCTAGAACTATTGAATCAAAATACATAACTTTAAAAATGTTCTTGTCACATTTCTTCTCAAGATATTTTGTTTGCTTGCTTTGGAACCAAGTTAGACTAAAGTTTATAACCCTCAACACTGTTTATCTTGCTCATCCTGGTAGGCAGAAAATAGTCATCTGCTCAATTTCTCATTTATATGATACATAGTGAGGTGGAAGGATTTTCACATTTATAAGCCATTTGTATTGCTTCTATTAACTATTCCTTATTTTACTGTCTTTCCAATTAATTGAATAGAACTTAGGATTTAAAACAGCGAGTTGAATAAAATAATTTAAGAAACAATGACAGTAAATGTCACCTTGTAACTGAATGAATACTTAAAAATTAATCAACTTTTCATTTACTGCTGGTTAAATCAATGATGATTTTAATTAACACAATAAATTCAGGGTTTTTTGGTTTAAGTTTGACTTTGACTTTTGAGTTCCTAAACCAGTCTTCTCACTGAAAATTTGTACATTGTCACAGTTTTCTTTCACTTACTCACACTCTTTGTTTCTCCCAGGCTACAGACTCAAATATATTACTTAGTAGCAGACAAAAATTCTGGAAAAAAATATTCATGGGCCACAGAAATGAATCCTTAACAATAGAATTTAAGGGGAGATTTATTTATACACAAAAGAATTATCTTTCACTATATAATCAGCCACTGCTTATAAAATCTGTCCAAACAAGAAATATTTTTGTTAAAATTAAAATAAATAAATAAATATATATGTATATTTGGAGTTTACTAGACTATGCAATACATCCACCTAATATACTAACATAAAAATACAAAAAGTCTTGGCATATTGGAGTAAATATTAAATAATTATTCTGAATCTTATTTGTATTAAGCCATAGGTGGAAACTCAGTCTTTTTAACTTGTAAAAGTTGTGGAAAATTTGTTTCTGACTTTGTCATGGGTCTATTTCAATGCTAAGAAAAGCAAATTATCAAGCTCAATAATAGAGACGGTGCAAGCTTTCAAGGGGAAAGGGTCAATACTGAAAAATGAAACTTTAAGCAACTGGAATATCTTCTTATATTTAGAATATTTTCCATCAGCGAAATGATAGTTGTGGAATTCACATTGAAGCAGAATTTTAGTGCTCACATCTATCACCTTCCAGGCATCTAGAAATCAAAACAAGAAAAGTATTTCAAAAGAGTGGAGGTTTTACTTTTTCCTAGCAATTTGAAAAATAAAAATGCATTCAGTATTCCTTTCCCAAAAGTTTTAGTTGTGATTCTCTAGGTGTCTGTTTATTGCTGGCCACTGGACCATTATAAAAGTCTGATAGCTGCTAAAACAAGAATCCTAATCAGATTTAACAAATCTTCTCTGAAATGATTTATCTTGTCAAAGCTACAGAGGAAGCTAAATTGAAAAGCAAAATTAATCTTCCTTTCTAAAGGTGAACTCTAGCCTAACATGTAGTCTGTGACAGTAATTAATGCTGTTTTAGCTTTCTTTCCATGCTCAGCCCAAGAAACCTAGTAGTAATTTAGGTATGTGGAAAACCTGTGTTGAACTTCATTATTTCCACTACACAGGATGAAGAAAGATTGGCATGTCTGCACACTTTCAATCTCTCTTAAAGAAGCTTCTAAAAGACATTTCCTCTTCACAATTCTCATTTCAGGTTAATGTAAGAGTAGATATTTTTCTATTTTCCAGTGGGGAGAAAAATGATTGTCTATCACCTCAATAATTTATAATCTAATTGATGAGATTTTTAGGACTCATTTATGAAATAATTAATAAGCATTTGAAGTTATTTTCCCTAATGTACTACTAGTTTTGAATACAAATAGATGAAATACAATATTTTTAGCTATTTAACAGTACTCACTTTTGTATACTAAAAAAATCCAGTTTTTAATATTTCTTTCTTGTTTTGAACATGGACTTTTCTTGCTTTGCAGGTCAGTGGGATGGTTCTTTTCCTCTTTTCTATGGCAAGAAAAATGTCAGCTAAGGCCTTAGCATGAAAAAAGGGAGCAGGGGATGGATATGACAAATTTAGAAAAATTAAAACCAAAAGGCTAAATAGAGTTGAAGTAAGACAACACTGAGGAAGAGGAAGACCTCCAGGTTAGCTGTTCTGTTTCTGTTAATCACTAGGTATCTAAGGACACTTGCATCAAGATAGGAAATACAGAAAGAAGACGAGATTTAGAAGGGAAAACAAAGAGCTCAGTTGATATTGCCTATAAAGTATGTGTGGAATGGGAAATCTGATATGCAAATAGTAGCTTAAGAATGAAATCAGAGCTTAAGAAATTGATCTGGAAATCCTTAACACCTAAGAGGTCATTGAAACCATGGGATTGGGTGGGAATACCTAAGTAGAATGGCAATAGTCTATAAATCTATGCCAGTGTTCCAAATGGAAAATTATTAAATTTTTCTTAATTTTAGAACTCCTCAACAATCCATTATTGAATCGTATTGAAAATTTGGCCAAATAATAAAAGCACAAAGAGTAGAATTTCTAGAATATTCATATCTACTTCTTACTACCTTCTTTTTCATCACAGAAGCAACTTAACCATGTGTAAGCAACAATTTTATTTCTTAAAGAAATAAGCCAACAGCCATAATTAGGGATAATGTGTAATTTTTTCCTAAAACAATTTAATTTCAGATAGAATTCCTAGTATAAAACAGAACTTTCTCTAGCTAAGTTAGTAAACTCTCTTTTTGAATGTGTTTGCTAGTACCATATTTTTATGTCAATCAAAGAGCAATGAAAACACTATGTTTCCTTAGTAATTGAAGTTGCAGTACATTACAGATTGAGATTTTATTTTTAAGGTGTATATTTAAACACAACTAGGTATTTGTCTACCTTCTATAACAAATGAAAACAATACTGCAAATATTTTATATGTCTTTAAATGTAATACTAGTACAGTTTATTAAGGTATAGTAAGCTAGCCTTTGAATTTTGGAACTAAATCTTTCCATTCTTGGAAAAGAATACACTGAGGACAGTGTTCAAGCAAATATCACATACAAAATGGAAAAAAAAAGTAGTTTAAAGTAGATAGGATATTTTCTGAAAGCTGATAGTTTACTTATTTCTTGTTTCTTTTCCTTTTATGTCCAGTTCTTTAGGCTATGCTTCTTTCTGGGCTCAAGTGATCCTCCCATCTCAGCCTCCAGAGTAGCTGGGATAAGAGGTGTGTGCCACCATATCCAGCTTTTACTTGTTTTTTAGGAACTGTTCTGTTATATTTCTTGAAGAAAGCAGGACTAGTATTTTCACAACCACTTTTTGCACCTTTCAATAAAATTTTGAAAATATACAACAGAAATACTTTGTTGTATAATAAAAGTATAGTATTTATATGGAACCAAAAACAATATTTCAAAACACAGCAAATTTAAGAACAAATGAGAATGAGAGAACAAAATTAATACCCTCACAGAAAACAGATTTTTTTAAATTAAAAATAAATTATAAAAACCACCATATTCTATTTTATTGGGTCATAATTTATCTTCTTGCAATCTATATATCTCAAGATCTAATTACACTCTGGCATACGTGTTGTACCAGCAATATCTATAGTTCACTTTATTTGTATTTTTGAGTCCTAGAACTCAGGATAAATGAAAACTAATGACCCTACACCTCAAAAATCACAGAATTGTTGCCAAAACTCAATCTCCAACTCGTAATCTTCACCTGTTTGGTTCTAAAATTATCTCCTTAGTATGATGCTGCTCTAGTCCAACCCTGTGTAGTCCCTGCTGTGGTTCCAAACTAAACTTAATGTTATTCTGCAGAAACACTACCCCCCCAAAAAAAAAGTCCTCCAGCTTGTCCTCCTCCTCCTCCTCCTCCTCCTCCTCCTCCTCCTCCCCCCCCCCTCCTCCTCACATGTTTACGTCTTAATTTGTAATATCTAGAATGGCTTTTGATATTTTCAGCTTTTACCTTTACTGCTTATTTCTTCTTTACTGGCCTCTGTTTATTCATTGATACAAAACCACAATTCAATGTAATATGAAATGATCGTAGGAGTTATAAAAACTTCTTAAAAAAATGGATAACTAGTATTGGAATATTATAGATAAAGTCATTAGGGAGGTTCTTTTGAAAAACAGAGTGTTAGCAGAGACCTGAATAAAGTGAAGCAGTGATTCCAGTGAAGTTCTAGGCAGAGGAAACAGACGTGCAAAGGCCCTGTGATGGCAGCGATGGACTTGGTGTATTTAGGAACAGAGAGGTGGCTCAATTTCAGTGAGTGAGAAAAAGAGAAGAAAACAAAGTTTAAAAAGTAGCAGAGGCCAAATTATTTAAGGTTTTGTAGGCTGTGGAGAGAACTTAGTATTTAGCACCTTCCTCAGATCTCTAACCTTGGTAGAATTTCAAACATGGTTTGGATTTTCCCATGAGCCACCATGCCTCAGACTTTCTTGGATGAACTTGTTAAACAACCTTCCAGTTCATCTAGGCCCTGAAGCTGATACCTTCTGCCTGTCATCTGTTGTGGTTTGGCTCCCACTCGGGAGACACCTACTGCAAATTTCTTTCTAGGCCCCCAACTCACCTCTAACCAAACTTACTGGATCTTTTTCCTCACCCATTTGAAAGTATGTAGTAAAATAGAACGAAATTGCATTTTATTACAAAATATCCTAATAGATTCTCCAGTGTGGGTCATCTCCAACTCTGACTCCACCCCCCTCCTCTGCAAGGACCCTAATATCCAAAAGGACATTTCGACTTCCAGTTCCTCTCCCAGTGAGACTCATAGCATTCAAATTCTTATGTCTGGTTTATAACATTTTGTAATAATTTCTTTTTATCTCACAACTAAACTACTTTCACTTTTATTCTTAAAATTGACATTAATCCATTTGTCAGAGGACATGAATGGAAATGCTACAAACTGTTCATCGTTTATAAAGGTTAATAAGGTACATGTCATGAAAAGGTTATTAGGAAAAATTAAGTGCAGTCCATGTTTAACATATGAAAGGGAGCATCTGAACTCACATGTTTACAATATTTAATGTAACTTTCTAAGATAAAGCGTTCCAGAGTTCTTTGATCAGCTATGCCTGAGTACATCGTTTAGTACACAGATAATTGTATGGATTATTAACCTTCAAAGAAGACAAGTTACAATTAACTTTACCATTGATAGTCCAAACAAAATGTTAAAGAGATTAATTTTATAGTTTGTTAGGGAACATGACATTTAACTACAAATTGAATAATGGCAAGATCATTAAAGGTTATTTGTGTCCTAATTTAGAAGTTCCATGTGAGAAATGTTAAAAACACCAAAGTAAGCAAAAAAAAAAAAAAAAAAAAAGAACAAGAAGTACTTTTTTTAAATTTGGGAAGTCAGAACAGATACAATATATTCAGATGATTATTGGCAAATGAATTTGGAGCCAAATGCCTGGAACCTTGACTGGTGAATTTAAAGCTTCATCTTAAATGAAGGAACTTTCAGTCTGCTGATAGCATTTGCCCCTGTTATCTATAAACCACTGACCACCGGTAGGCCTCAGACTTTCATAAACTGGAGCATCGTGAACCATACATTAACCAATCACATTCTTCTCCAACGAGCTAGGGGAACAAAACTTCAGCCAGGTATTGTTCTCTCAAGAGTATTGATATGAACAATATGAGTTACCCTTTTTTCCCCTTTCCTTTTGGCTAAGTTCTTATTGAACCTTAGAGCAAAAAAGAACTTTAAAAATAATATAGTGCAAGGATAATAAATTGCATATTTTCCCCTGTTCTTTTCTCCCCATGGGAGACATCGCTACTCCATGGAATGTCCTTTCCCATGAAGCATAGAATGCATCTCAAAATTTCTAGTAGAGCATTTAAGGCATCCACTTCCGATCAACTGGTACTCCAGGTAAAAACTACCTGCCATACCTGATCTAGTCAAATTTCCATTTTACAGTTAAAAAAACAGGGACCCAGAACTACTTGCAACTGGGTTAGAGACACAGCCTGTAACCCTGAAATGGAGTTTGTCTGTATTGGAAGTGTTAATTCATGCAACAAGTAAAACTTCCATCTTATTTGCCCCATATTCCAAGTTTCTGAACCGAAATTTGTATGTAGATCTGTTTAACACAGAGCTGACTTTGAAAGGCTCGCTTCCTTACCATTTCTACTGTACACAAAATATTAGAGCATTTAGGGGCTTGTCACTGAAACCAATTCTTTTCATACCAACAAGATAAAATGTTCCTAAATACTGGGAGACTTGCTGCTGTTTAGAAAATCACAAGACCTGTAAAACTGTGACAGAGACAAAATTGTCCACCCCCATATTATCTGGTTTTTTCATGAGTGAATGTCAAAGTGGGGTGCCGTAATTTGTGAAGTACCCTAAAGGAAGATGCTGGACCTATCGGTGATCACCTTCCTGGAGCTGCTTGGTCTCATTTAATTGAATGAGCTCCCTATTTATTTTCCTCTAAGCCCCAGTGTAGAGAATAAGGCAATCACCAGAAGGTAAAAATAACATAATGTACACCTTTTGCCCCTAAGCTCATAACAGGTGGTGTTCTGCAGAGATTAGTCCTGGGTGCATTTAACATCTCTGTATGTGATTGATTAGAAGCTAGAGAGAGTGGTCATTAAGTTTGCCAAGTACATCACATCATCAGGATGGGTGAGCACCTTGAAAGATAGGACTAGAATTAAAAATGACCTTAACTGCTTGAAAAATGATTACAAGCAAATGAAATTGAGTTCCCTACAATCAACTATGCAGCAAAATACTAAATAGACCTCCAACTGCACAAATTCAAGTTTGAAATGGATGAGTTGAGCCCAGTGCTGGTTGTTACCTAGTGAATTGGAATCTGTACTTTGGTTGACATGGCTTCACTGATTAGAAAGTTAGCATAATTCTGTATTGTACAATTAAGAAAAGTAGAGTAATTTGGACTTTATAAAATGTACAATGTAATTTTTGTGAAACATAGTATATAATTTTGTTAATAAACCAGTGAAAAAGTAGATTAATCATTAAGTAATATTTCCAAAGTAAGTTATGAGATACATAAATTAGAAATAATGAAAACCCTAAAAAAAGTAGAGACCAGATGTAGATAGAAATAATAAATAATTACAAGAGTAGAAAATATAAAAACTTAGGACACATTAATAAAACAATTTGGAAATTTTGGAATACAAAGCTTTTCACTGTCAAAAGGAATGAAAATAATATATATTAAATAGTATCATAGAGAATTTAGGTCACAAATAAAAATAAATGCTCTTGAATGCTATAAATTCTAATTTGATTTCACAACATTATTTCATAGAGGAAAGGTTACGCTGCTAACTTACAGCTTTGCCTGGATCCAACAGTGCAGAAGACCCAGAATAATGTCATCTTGTAAGGGGAAATACTTATGTGGAGTTTAAATTCCCACTCTGAAGAAAGGCTAATTTCTGAGAATTGTTTGATTACATGAGCTTTCTTTTTCTTTTTCTTTCTTTTTATTATTTATTTATTTATTTATTTGTTTATTTATTTATTTATTTATTTTTTGAGACAGAGTCTCGCTCTGTTGCCCAGGCTAGAGTGCAGTGACACGATCTTGGCTCACTGCAACCTCCAGCTCCCGGGTTCAAGTGATTTCCGGCTAATTTTTGTATTTTTAGTAGAGACGGGGTTTCACCATGTTGGCCAGGCTGGTCTTGAACGCCTGACCTCAAGTGATCCACCTGCCTTGGCCCTCCGAAAGTGCCAAGATTACAGGCATTAGCCACTGCACCCAGCCCTCACATAAGCTTTCAAAGCAATCAATTACAAATTTACTCTTTCAACTATTATGAAATTATAATATTTTCTCAAAATGTCCCTCAAAACCCTTTCATAAAATCTAGAATCTTTAATATTAGTTCATATAGAACACAACAAAGAATATGTGACATTTCTTTATAATGCTTATATTCCATAAAATCTTCGTTGTGTAAAGAAATAAAAACTTGTGTGAAACCTTTTATACTATATATGAAACTTTAATGCTAGAAAGAACTTTTGACCTAATCTCAGTAAACAATTTCATTTGGCATATTCAATGTAACAATAGCTTTTATAGTTATAAATATGGGAGTGATGGTTACATAGCACTCTGCAGTGTGCAGTAACATTTTTAATTGACCAAATTACTCAGTATTGGGTATTTTAAATTAGTTTAAGTGCACATAAAATACATATCCCAGATGCTAGTTTATAGATGCTGCTATGATTTTTAAATACTGCTTTTCTTAAATACCTAGAGGGGATTTTTTTGCCACATATAACACTAAAATACTTTTTAGTGACTTTTTGTGAATGTAGATATTTATCATTTATATCACTTATCCATCAAATTAGTCTTTGTATAATTGAAGGGGTTTTTCTCACTTGTGTTCTTAATTTCCTGAAAAGGTCTCTTTTTTGCGATTTCACCCCATTACTATAGCCTAGCTTACTTACAAAAGAAAAACTAGATGGTAACATCCACATTAACTTCACAGGCATTGAAAATCAATTATTCGAAGTCTCTTCAGAACCCACCTAGAGTTTGAACACCTTAACTTGTGTGTAAAGTGCTGGCTTCAGCAGCTTCTCCTTTAAAATGAGAGAAATTTTTCTATCTCTGTTATCAGCTATCTCTAAGGTGGGGAAAAAAAGGAAATAAACAAGAGTATAAATGCAGGTAAAGGGGAAGCAAAATGACAAGGGATTGGCCAGGAATACTGGGATTTAGGGGTAGAAAGATTCTCTGGGAAATAGTGTACAAACAGAACTCAAACCTAGATTTCATAATTTACATATTTGATTCAGTACATATTCAAAAATACTCCATGTTTCAATTTGTAGAAAAAAATTAAGTTTTCAAAATGTTTTAAATTTCATTCTTATTTTTGTTGACAATAATTGCATATACTTATGGGATACAATGAAATGTTCCAATGCATGTATACATTCTGGAATGAGAAAATCAGGTCAATGACCTTATTCATCATCTTATATACTTTTCATTTCTTTGCAGTGAGAACATTTAAAATCCATTCTTTTAGCAACTTTGAAATACACAGGACATTGTTATTAATTATAGTCACCTTGCTGTGCAATAGGTGACCAGAATTTATTCCTCCTAACTGAAACTTTGCACCCTTTGGCCAACATTCCCCACCGTCGCTGCCATTTACACCTTCATACCTCCCCAGCCTCTGATAAGCACCATTCTACTCTCTACTTCTATAAGTTTGAATTTTTAGATTCCACATATAAGTGAGATCATGTGATATTTGTCTTTCTTGCCTGGCTTGTTTCCTTTAGCATAATGTTCTTTAAGTTCATCCATGTTGTCACAAATGACAGAATTTTGTTTCTGTTTAGGGCTGAACAGTATTTCATTGTGTGTATATACCACATTTTTAATCAATTGATCTGTCGAGCATTTAGGTTGTTTCCTTATCTTAGCTGTTGTAAATAATGCTGCCATGAACATGGGAGGACAGATATCTCTACGGTATATTGATTTCAATTCATTTGGATGTATCACCCAGAAGTGGGACTGCTGGATGACGTGGTAATTCTGTTATTTTCTTATGAACTTCCACACTGTTTTCTAAAATGGATATACTAATTTATGTTCTGACCAACAGTGTACAAGGCTCAGACTTTTGTCCACATCCTCACAAACGCTTATTTTACATCTTTTTAAATAACCATTTCAAAAGGTATGAAGTGATATACCATTGAGATTTTATTTTGTATTTCCCTGATAGTAGTGTTAAGCATGTTTTGATATTCCTGTTGGCCACTTGTATGTGTTCTTTTGAGTAATGTTCTCTGCCTGGTTATAATTGGGTTATTTGTTTTCTTGCTGTTGAGTTGTTTGAGTTCCTTGTATATGTTGGATACTAACCCCTTACCAGATTGACAGTTTGCAAATATTTTCTCCCATTCCATAGATCGTCTCTTCACTCTGTTGATTGTTTCCTTTGCTGTGCATAAGCTTTGTAGCTGGATGTAATCTCATTCGTCTATTTTTGCTTTTGTTGTCCATGTTTTTGGGGACTTATGCAAGAGATTATTGACCAGATCAAAGTCATTTAGATTTTCCCCTATGTTTTCTTCTAGAAGTTTATAACTTCAGGCCTTACACTTAAGGCTTTAATTCATTTTGGGTGATTCTAGTATGAGAGGTGACATAGTGGTCCAATTTCGTTATTGTGCATGTAGAGAGCCAGTTTTTCCAACAACATTTACTAAAGAGACTGTCCTTTCTCCCTTGTGTGTTCTTAGCACATTTGTCAAAAAAATCAATTGACCATAGCTACATAAGTTTATTTCTGGGCTCTCTGTCTTATTCCATTAGTTGATTTGTCTGTTGTTTTGCCAGTACCATGCTGCTTTAATTGCTATAACTTGGTAATATGTTTTGAAATCAGGTAGTGCAATGCCTTCAGTTTGTCCTTTTGCTCTAGATTTGCTGTGGCTATCTGGGTCTTTTGTAGTTCCACACAGAATTCTCTGTCTGTGAAGAAAGTCATTGGAGTTTTGATAGGGGTTGCACTGAATCTATAGATCCGTTTGGATAATATGGACATTTTAACAATATTAATTCTTCTAATCAAAGGACACAGAATTTCTTTCCTCTTATTTTGTCATCTTCAATTTCCTTCATCAATTTATTTTTATAGTTTTCAGTATACAGATATTTAACCTGGTTAGTTAACCTTACCACTTAGTATTTTTTTTTTTTTTTTGCTATTATAAATGTGATTGTTTTCTTAATTATTTTTTAGAAGTTCATTGTTAATGTATAAAAATGCTATTGATTTATTGATTTTGTAACCTGTGATTTTACTCAATTTATTTCTCTGTTCTAACATTTCTTGGTGGAGTATTTAGGGTTTTCTATATATAGGATCATAACATCAGCAAACAGAGATAATATCACTTTTTCCTTTTCTGTTTGGATGCCTTGTATTTCTTTTTCTTGACTAATTGCTCAGGCTAGGACTTCCAGCACAATGTGAATAGAAGTGGTGAGTGAATATCCTTGCCTTGTTCCTGATCTTAGGGGAAAAGTTTTCAGCTTTTCACCACTGAGTATGATGTCAACTGTAGGCTTGTCATATATGGCCTGTATTGTGCTGAGAAACTTTCCTTCTATACCTATTTTGTTGAGAGATTTTATCATGAAGTGATGTTGAATTTTGTTCAATGCTTTTTCTGCATTTATTATGATGTTCATATGGTTTTTGTCCTTCATTTTGTTAATATGATGAATCATATTGATATGGTTTGGCTGTGTTCCCACCTGAAATCTCATATTGAACTGTAATCACCATAATCCCCACTTGTCAATGGTGGGATCAGGTGGAGGTACTTGTATTATGGGGGCAGTTTACCCCATGCTGTTCTTGTGTTAGTGAGTGAGTCTCACAAGATCTGATGGTTTTACAAGCATTTCTGGCATTTCCCCCTGCTTGCACTTACTCCATCCTGGCACCCTGTGAAAAAGGTGCTTGCTTCTCCTTTGCCTTCTGCCATGATTGTAAGATTCCTGAGGCCTCCCCACCAAGTAACTTCTTTCATTATGAATCAATTAAACCTCTTTCGTTTAGAAATTACCCAGTCAATTGATTATTTGAGTCAATAAAACTTCTTTCCTTTAGAAATTAGCCGGTCTTGGGTATTTCTTTGTAGCAGTGTGAGAATAGGCTAATACACACATTCATTGATTTACATATGTTCAACCATCCTTGCATCCCTGGGATAAATCCCACTTGATCATGGTGAATGATCTTTTTACTATATTGTTGAATATGATTTGCTAGTGTAGTTGTCTCTTGGTATCTATGGGGGATTGGTTCTGGAATCCCTCATGGATGCCAAAGTCCACAGATACTCAAGTTTCTTATATAAAATGGTGTAGTATTTGCATATAACCTATATATATCTCCAGTATACTTTAAATCATCTCTAGATTAATTTCAATGTAAATACTATGTAAATTGTTGTTGTATTGTTCAGGGAATAAGGACGAGAAAAGTCTGTACATGTTCAATATAGACACAGCACAGCCATCCTTCTTTTCTCAAATTATTTATAATATACAGTTTATTGAATCTATGGATGTGGAACCCACAGATATGAAGGGCTAACTGTGTTTTTTTATGACTGTTATATCTTTATTCATCAGAGATATTGGCCTATATTTTTCTTTCCCTCTAGTATTCTCAACTAGCTGTGTTATTACAGTAATGCTGGCCTGGTAAAATTAATTTGGAAGTAGTCTCTGTTTTAAACTTTTCTAAATGTAAATTTAGGTTGGCTATAATTTCTTTTCCTTGCCCTCAACTCAAAGCTCTTTCCCACAAGAAACTTTCCCTGGGTTGGGGATGGGGAGAGTAGGAAATGAGAGAGAGAGAAAGAGACTGACAAAGACTAAAAGTAGTTAAAGCAATTGTATGAAGCCAGTGGTTCCAAAGGAATACTTACTGGTTATAAACTAGCATGTCTGTGAGGTAAACTAGAATGTTCTTTTAAAGACGCTTGAAAGGATATGCCCTCACCTTCCCCAAATTCTGAAGGCCTTCATCAAAATTTCAAGTTTAATTTGGAAGGTCTAATTTGAAACTATGCTATGAAACCAAAGAAAACTTTTCCCAGATGAATGAAGACCTGGTTCCAAAAGGTCATGGAAGGTAGCACTCCCTGCACAAAGTGATGCTACTAATGCCATCCTTTATACAAAGGATTAGCCAGTCAACTGCAACACAAGAAAGATAACACTAGAATGAGGACATGCAACATTTGAATGAAAGTGAGAAATATGAGTCCAAAAATGCTTCAATGAGCATTTCCTTTGAGTCCCATGTCAGTGCTCGGAAAGTTTCAAAATTTTTTCAGCATTATGGATTAGGGATACTCAAGCTGTAGAAACAAACATGGTAAGGAAATCATCTTCATTTTCATTTAGAAATGAGTTTTGCAAAATACAAAATGTCAAATAGGTACATGGCCGTATTGTTTTTGTGATTAATTATCAAGGCTGAAGATTTGGCCTGAAAGCAGGAAAAAAACATGAATAAAACATATTATCACATATGAGAAATGGCGATTCTTATTGCTGCCTACACTATTCCAACTTCAATAACCAAAGAACAATATTGAAGATGGCATTTCAGAATTACATATGGTGGGTGTCTTTTCTGGAAGGAAAGAAAAATGTTGCTACCTACAAATGTTGAATTGGGTCACATTTTTGCTAAGATTTGACAAGGACTAGACTAAGATTGACTCTGCTTACTGTGAGCATTTGGAAATGTTTAATATCCCTACTCTTCAAGAGAGCCATCACTTTTTAATAATACAGAACACCTGTCAGTTCTGTCTGCCTATATTATTATCCCCACTATACAGAGGAGGAAAAGTGGAGCTATTTGATTGAAGCAAAGCAAATTCTTAAACATAACTTCCACTACTTATGCCAGAGATCTGAAAATTAAGGCCCATGGGCCATATTCAGCCCACAGGCCTGCCCCTTGTTTTTTATATACCCTCGAACTAAGAATGTTATTAATATTTTGAAAGAGTTGCCAAAAATATGATTATGAAGTGATAGAGACCTTGTGTGGCTCATAAGTCCTAAAATGTTTTTATTATTTGGCCCTTGACAGAGATATAAATGATATAGTTCCTTTAAAGTATAACTTCGATGATTGATTATGAGTAAATTAAATGATTTAAATAAAAATAGAATGTATCTATCTGAACCTAGAAAGTAAAAATAGGCTGCAGATACTCATTCCATTTACAAAGTGCTGTGATACACTTCTGATGTAGATTAGTGGATGTCAAAACTACATCAATATTTTGATAACAAGAACAAATACACATTTCTATTTGTAAACGCGGCCAGCTCAACAGAAACTAAGTTGATAAGGCCAATCTTTGCCAGTATAGTTAATAAATAGGATTCATAAATAAAAACTATATATTTATTTTAACATCATTATGCTAACCCAGATATATGAATAAAGTAGTGCTAAATTCTCTGGTAAGTAAACAAAGGCTCTGAGGGTCCCTGGAGGGAGAGATTGTAAGCATTAGCTGCAGCCAATTTTTGCAGCTTGCATTTTGGCTTCTTTGTGCCAGATCACCTAAGTCCTGACACCTGTTCATGCTGCTAAATTTCTAAGCCTGCCTGCCCATAGCCTATAGCCAAAAGTCCATTTTCTCAAAGTGCTTCAGGTTTTGTGGTTAAGAGTCATGTGGAAGCCCTCATAAAATAAGTGTGCCCCTTGCTTTTCCACCCTCCCCCATACACGTCTGGGGACTCTATTTACTAGGCTGGACCCTTCAGTACTTAAGGATGTCTCTCTGACTCTAGTGGCCTCCACCCCTTTCCTTGGCGATGTATTAAATACTTACAACCACATCAGCCTCCTTGCTTTAATATAACTCTGATGCTGGTTGCAGATTGTGGGTGAAACCTTTATCTATCAGGAGACTAGGAATAGATCAGGAAACTCAGCACAACTCTGAATTAAGTAACCTTTCAGCTGTGGGAGACTTGAATCACCCCACCAACCTAGTACACTATGCTTAACTGTTTCTTTGTCTGTATTTTTGTTAAATTGAAAAAGATAAGACTGCCTCCCCTTCTCGCTTTTCTGGTCAATTTAGTAGAAGGGAAAATAAAAGAGGGTTGAATTTCTATCCATTCTGCATGAGACTTTGGTGATTACTTCAACATTTAAAGTCTAAAAATTTTTCTCAGAAAGTTACTAATTGGACATATATAACCAGCTGCCTGAAAGCACCAGAGCTAGGAATGTAATCTCCGAGAGGAAGAAAAGGAAGTACTAACAGGAAGAACCGGTGTGTTGACTCTTGAGTAGAAAAATACATCAATAATGAGGATTAAATTTTAAAAACACAGAAAAAAATTATTTGCTACTTCTAAAATGAGAACATATTTCAATTATTATTTTTATTTTATTTTATTTTTTATTTTTCATTATTATTACTATTATTATTATTATACTTTAGGCTCTATGGTACATGTGCGCAACGTGCAGGTAAGTTACATATGTATACATGTGCCATGCTGGTGCGCTGCACCCACCAACTCGTCATCTAGCATAATAACAAAAATATTCTATAGACTTTTTGTGGCAGTCAAATACATACAGCTACCCATTTTTGACATAGTAGCATGATGAAACTATATGACCTATGTCACCCCATGACTCACTGAGAGTTAAAGTTACTCATTTAGCTACTTACCAGCAACTGCATGCAAATTAATTGCACCACTGTGAAGGTACTTGCTATTTATCTTATCCCTTGCATGGGGTCTGTTTTTTTGTGAGTGTGTGTTTGTGTCCTCCACAAAATATGTCACTGTTTAATTTTAGGGGATAAAAGCTGGAATTCTGGAATAGGAATAGTTAGAAGTGACTCTAGCTTGTTGTTTTTATAAAAATAAATAATCATTGAGCTCTTTTTATATGCTTGTAATATGCTGGGCACAGTTATAAGCGCTGAGGAGAAAAATGTGAAGGCGAGTCTGTGCACTGTTGAAATCACATTCTATTGTGATAAGACACACAAAAAATAAAGAAAAATAAAAAATGCATAAAAATAAAAGAAATGTGGTGTAGATAATAAATTGGGTGATGTGTAAGTAAGGTAACCTTGTAGAGAAAGGTGAAGTCGTTGCTCAAGGAAGATTTCTCTGGGAAGAGAGTTTAGCTGAGCCCTACAGGTGGAGAGGGAGACAGCCAACGAAGAGCTGGGGAAATGCAGTCAGAAAGGAAGAACCAGCAAATCCCCAAGGGCATTGGGGGTGAGTATATCCCAGGAACAGAAAATTTATTGTAGCTGAAACACTGAGTGGTAGGAGATGATGTCAAATGGTAGGCAAGGGCCAGGCCATGGTGCTTATATGGACGAGAGTTTGAATTTTATTCTTGGTATATTGGGAAGCCCTTGGAGGACATTAATGACATGCTCTAATTTACATATTTAAAAATTACTCTAACAGATGTGCATGGAAATAGGTTAAAAGAAAGGAAGAGAAGAAGTGGAGACTATTACAGTCACCTAGGCTACAGATGGCACTCACTAGGGTAATGGAGTAGAAATGGAGATCAGTGGATGGGCTTGTTACATATTTTAGAGCTCTAACTTAGAAGACTTGCTGCTGATAGATTGGACCAGGGACTTCGTGCTGATAATTTGGGAAAATAATAAACAATAACTCTAAAGTATTTGTCTTGAGCATGAGGAAGACTAGAGAATATGGCTTTTCATTTATTTCCCTTTGCTATTATTCTGGGTCTAGGTCCCCTATGATAGGCTCTGTGTCACCTTCCAGTCCAGGTCAAGTTAGGTATGATCCATCAAGATGCCCATCACTTTAATCTCATTCCTTTGTTAGAGCTAAAATGTGAATCTCAATGACCCTTTCTGTTTTTGTCTCCAATTGCAGTTTTTAAAATAGTTGCTCTAGCTCTTTCCTATTTGCAGTGATTGCACTTGCTCAAGCTTCAGGAGGTGCGGCTCTCCTCCCACTCAGATGCACTCGGATAAATGCCTAGTACAAAGTGTCTTCTTTCCTGCCCTGCTGTGGTTGGGAACTTTCTAAAACTCTGATTTAGGTGGGACAAAACTATCTTCAGGTGTATTTCTACATAAAAGGCTCTAAAAACCAATTATTTTCCAGCTTCCGTATTCTAAAATTGTATATATCCTTTCCCTCTTTTGCCCCTGACTTGCACCCAGAGTTACTCACTTAGAGCTCAACTAGCATTTTGTCCCTTAACAAATGCTTTCTGAATTGAATTAAAATAATCTAGTTTTCCACATACCATGCATAGTTTTCTTTTTTGTGGATTTTGTTTTCGTCCGTTCATTCCTCAGTCAGTTCTTACCTTAATATACTGATTTTAACAAGAACATAACTGTTTAAGGGAACATACGTACCCATGGATATTCCACACCTAAATAATACAGTTAGTAGCAGATGTAGTACTTTCAAAATCATCATTACTTGTCACTTTTTGTATTAGAAGCCACCCAAGCATAAAATCTGAAAATTTGGTGTCTTCTTATGTTGAATCCATGGTTTTATTTTGAAACTCATTTTATCAGTGGACTCCTTCCTCAGATAGAATCCTATATGGGATTCCAATCCCTGGTACATGAAATGCATGATGAAGCTGCTCTGCTGGGGGAGTAGAGGAGCTACCCTTTCAACCCTTTCTGTGCATCCTATGATTATGGTTGAGATATTTATCCATGTGAAAGTTTGTGCTCTACAAAATGCACTCGAAAACCTCAGTGTTAAAAAATTATTCAATTTCTGCTTCTTTAAAACATCTGGTTTGGGAACTTTTCTATTTTTTCTACTTTTTATGACTGTAATTCACTAATCCTGATAATGAGACACACACACACACACACACACACAAACACACACACACACACACCTCTCATTCCTAGGATCATGGCAATTCATCTAAGCTACCAAGAAGAATGTTCCTTTCTCTGCCTTTTGTTAAACATTGAAGACACTGCCTTCTACAGAAGTGGAGGTTTGTTCAGTAAATAGTGAGGCCAGCTTTCTAGACCTTTCTCTCCACTCTTCCGATTCACACAGTTTATTGCCTCCACTGGGAGTCATTCGTTCTACAAAGCCCCAGAGTGCCATGGCCGCACTGTCACTCTGCATTCGGAATTCTAGTTGCATTTCTTCTACATTAGCCTCGTGAGGTAAAGGTGGGCATGAAATCTTTAGCACAGATTCAAAAATGAAGAATTTAGACCACATTTTGGCAGCCACCTTAACTACCCAGATTATCTACTCATGAAAATGTGGTTGGGATGAGGCAGGGTGTCAGGGCTCCTGGTTAGCCAGTCTGTGCTCCTTGGGGATAGTAACCCAGTCCTAGGATCGCACCCACCATTGCAGGGAGAGGAAAGAGGGTAGGTGGGTTAATGACAATACCATTATTGGATTTTGTTAAAGGACACAAAATTACAGCTAGATAGGAGGAACACCTTCTAATGTTCTATACCACTGCAGGATGACTATAGTTAACAACGATGTATTTATATAGTTTCAAATAGCTAGAAGGAAGATATCACAGTTCCCAACATGAAGAAATGGTAAATGTTGAGATGACAGATAATTACTCTGATCTGATTACTATACATTATACTTATCAAAACATCACTATGTACCCCATAAATATGTACAATTATGTGTCATTAAAAATAAAATTTTAAACCATACAAAATACTTTAAAATGAATCTAGAATATACCAAGTAAAGACTGGATTTGATTTCAACAAGAGGTTCATAAATTGATTACACACATGTCCACCTGACAAACACCCAAGTTTTGTTTTTGAGGGGGTATAAGGAAAAGACCATAGTAATAGTAACATAGTGAAATATTAATTAGTTAATAGTAAAAAATTAACATTTACATCTGCTTTACATTATATCTAATAATGAAGCTACTAGAATCTGTATCAAACAGAACTTATTACATGAAGATAATATAAAAATTGAACTTTTTTTCGGAAAAATAACCAAAGAAAGATTTGTGCTGTTTCTTAATCTTTTCCCTAACTTTTCTTCTAATATCATTATGTGGGTAACTCTCAGAGGTGTGAAGGTCAGAAGTGGAGTCATCATTGTCCTTGCCTCTTTTTTCATGGTAGGTTGTGGCAGTGCTTTAGTTGTCTACATTCCGTGGTCTTTCAACAGCTAGTTCAGTGCAGGAGCGATGGGAGGAAGGAGGCATGGGATTGCCAATGCCACTAGTATTCCTATTCAATAGCATGACTGGCTTTCATTTCTTGGCAGCAATTAGAGATATAAGGCTGTTTCCTGGGAAATGCCCTGTTTGGTATAAGCAGTAGAACTTGTAGGTATGTCGGCTGTTATCCTGTATTCTTATATATACTGACTCATTATGTGTTCTTAGGGTGTGAGAAAACAGAGAGCTAAATGAATTTGGCTTCTTATGGATACAAAGGCAAAGCAAATGAAAGTTGACACACATTGTGGTAAGAAGTAAATGTTTGACTATTCCATAGATAGAACCATTCACTACAAGGCAAAAAGGGAGATGCTTTTTTTTATTGCTTTTTACCATTGCACATGCTAGTGTCTTTTCTGGAAAAAAATGGGAAAAGGAAACTACATAAACCAAAATAGACTCATAAAACACAGAGAGGGTTGGGATGACACAATGTGCTTGCGTGCGTGTGTGTGTGTAACTAAATATAAACGTGTTTTTTCTGCTGCTTCTGCTATCTTATATGTTTTTAAAAATTCTAAATGCTATAAAGACAAAGGCTTCACAATAAAATTGATACTAAAAACAATCTCAGCAATTTCTGCAACATGAACTGTGTATTAGTTCTTCCACAGCAAGCTGTGAGAGCTCTAGGAAGTTATTGTGAGTTGATGTTGTAGAGACTGGAGGAAGAAAATCTATATTCTAAAGGAAGCCTCATTGCACTGTGTTCTAAATGTTTTGTTTGTGTCCAACATTCCCATGACAATTTCTCAGGAAAATAATATCTGAACCTTATAATACCTACCCAAATAAAAGATATAGTCAATGTGTTTGATGAAGTCTACACAAGTTTTCCTAATGGGACTGGCAGGTCATTCATAAATATGGAGTAAATGGCATAAGAAACAAGCAGAAAATTAAATTCATAAATTACAGGCAAAAACATTAAGCTATACCATGACAGAATTCATGTATATGAATTCATTTAATACTAACTAAGTTTTGCTTACAAGTAACATTTAATCAGTAGAATTAGTGATGGAAAAACAAACAGCTATTTCTTCTGTAGGAAAAAATATATGTGTGCGGTATATAAATCAGGGCTTAAATTGGACATGGAGTCTTGACTAAATTTTGGTCATGACGATGATAGAAGTATGCAAAAAAGGTATAGTATGGCTAACTTTACGTGTAAAGTTGGCATAAATATTTCTTATTTTCATTTTTAAATTTTAATCAGTTTTATGGCATGGTGAAAATTATGTATACTAAGAAATTCATACATTTTGCACTATTTCTAATTTTATAATAAACTTACAACTTTTAATTTGTGTTGATTCTAAATTCAACATTGTATTTCTAGGAGAAAAAAGCAAAAAAAAAAAAAAAGGAAAGAAACCATTATTATATCAGTTATTTACTGCATCAGTTAATCAGGCGTTTCAAACTTTCTCAAATTTAGTGGCTTAAAACAAAAACCATTTATTTGCTCATGATTCTGCAATGTGGGCTCTGATCAGCTGGGTAACTCTGGCTGGACTCACCTGGCATCGCTCCCAGGGTTGCAGTCATCAGATTTTGAGGGGAGATGGGCTGTCTAAGATGGCTCCACTAATAGATATGAGGGCTCAGCTGGGATGGCTGGGATGGCCAGGGAGCCTGGGCCTTTCTCCCCACATGGTTCATTGTCCTAAGGTTTTTCAGAGTCTGGTGCTCTCAACGTTCCAAAGGGCAAAATAGAAGCTATAAGGAAGGTCTTTTGAGGCCTCATCTCAAAAGTTCCACAGTGTCACTTCCTGCACATTCTATTAGCCAAGCAAGATGCAAGATCAGCCCAGATTCGAGGAGAGTGGGATTAGAAAGAGACTCCAGCCCTCGAGGGTAAAGCAGTGATGTCACATTGTAAATGGGCCTATAATGTGCATATAAAGATGGAAGAATTTATGGCCACATTTAATAATCTGTCACAATCAGCAAACTAAGAGGATATTACTTTGATGAACTGATAGTAATCTAATCATAAATATATAGGAAGAAAATCAGAAAATTTAATTTTTTTAAAAGGAAAATTTTATCATGTGAAAATACATTTTAAGGTTTGATAAACGCTTTAAGGTATTGGGAGATTCTGGACAAATCATTCTGTGGCTTTATGAGTTCACACATTTATTGCATTTCTGTATAATATATATGATTTATTCATTTTAAATAAATGTAGATAAGACTTGTCAACATGATCAACTCCAGCACAATTCTTATTTGCCTTAATATTAATCTAATAGCGCTCCTGAAAATTCTTACTCTCAGCTTGGGTCAATGAAATATGACATATAAAACTGGGCATTATTTAATTTTTTATTCAAGTCTGTCTTTTTAAAAATTAATGATTTATACTGTTGTGTCTATTTATACTAGATAGAAACTGTCATTTGGTTATATAAGATATTTTAGAAATACTTTTATCAATCATTATCAGAAGATTAATTTAAATTTTATTTCCTTTCAAAATCTCTGTATTATTAAAATAAAAATCTATACATGATTAGATGTATCCCAGTTTGGAAAGAGTAGGTCTTTAGATATACTACATTTTTAAAACTTGCACATGTTCCATTTTATTACATTTTATTGAACAGACACAAGTGTTCAACTGTTGCTTTCTGCAAATAAATTTGCTAGTTGTGGGGCAGAAGAAGTGAGACTGGAAGAGACACAAAGATGAATAAAAAGATCCTGACAGAAAAAGTTTACAACTACAGCAGAAAGATCTAAGCACACAAAAAATGCAAAGATGTTAGGAAAACAGAAATCAAGAAACATATGGGTTTCAGAGTAGTCCTATTTACATTTCCAAATTAACCACTTTTAAATCCCCTGGTTGAGGAGAACAAGGTGAGAGGGGAAACAGCAAGGAGAGAGCCCACACCCAGCAGTTCCATCCACATCATCTGGGAACTCGGAACCCAGGCCGGCTGCAGAAGCATATTCTCTACTCTTGCCCAGAAGTGAGGTGTTGATTAGTATTCAGTTGCACTCTGACAGCACATCTTTTTACAAAGCATTTTCATAAACACCCATATCTCAGTAAGTCCTACAAAACTTGGTGAGACAGGTAGAGCTCTTGCTTTACAGATAAAAATAAAAATAAAAAGCTGGGAATTGAATCAGGGAAAGTGACTTGCCCAGAGCTAAAAAAAAAAAAAAAAAATTGGAATGGGAATGAATTAGGATAAAACTTAGGCCTCATGCTCATCCCATGACTTCTTTCTTTCTACATGGAGTAAGTTTAAGTTAGAAGCATAATTAGTGGGAAAAAGCATAATCTTGCAACAGCAGTGCCTCTGAGCTCTAATGCTGTGTAATCTTGAGATCTAGATTGCCCAGTTGTAATAGGTTCCCAGTGATGTGATGTATGTAAAGACCAAAGGGTGAGTTCTCCCTGGCATAGCTTCTCAAATACTTCCACCCCAACCTTCCATAGCTTTAGGATTTATACCTCACCGTCAACGTTCCCTGTTTTGTAACAAGATTCTTTGGATATTTCAAGAGATAAACCACTTTAGGTGGTACCTGGGGTCCACCTTCTTGGCTCCCAAGTTTAAGATATTATCCCAATTGGAGATATTGGTACATTTCTCAAACTAATATCTGAGGTTCTTGAAAGTTCAAGGACATATTCTTGGGAATTAGATAATGCTGTGTAATAACTATTTAACCATATTGAAACTGCTAATAAAAATAAAATGGAAATGGACATAAGATATAGATGATGTTTCCCTCCCATGAGAATTTCACAAGTTTGGGTGTGTGAAAGGATGTAAAACAAAATGTAAATTACATCATCACACAGCACATGGTATTAGAGGCCTATACACCTGTATCCACAGTTCTAAATGAAATAAGTAGTTTTAAAATGCAGTAAGCACGTATTTAAGTAAGAGCAATTCCACATGCAGTAAGTAACTATAAATGCAAAGTATGACCTGTATGGACATAAAATTATTTACAGCTTTTATCTATGTATTTTACTATGAACATGTATACATTCATATGTTTTGATGCATAGATATCAATGTGCTTGATTATTGGGTACTGCCCTTTCTAAAATCTGAAAGCCTTTCAAATCTGAAATAGATCTTGCCCCAATGTTTTTAGAAGATATGTATAGACCCATATAGGTGTGATTACTACAAAATAATCTGCATCAGTGGCCAGTGCCCTGTTTGCTCTTTTAAGGACAGCTTTATGAAGACATTAGTGTCCTATTCTTACTGCTGGTGTTTTTTTCCAGCCAGGTAACACCAATCATAATATTAAATACTGTTACTCATTTCCATTGTGTGGTTTTTGTTGTATTAAATTTGTAAATGCATTAGGATTATAAATCTATTAGGAACTGTGAACATTTGAAATTAATTCTGAATTTTGTCTTTTCACATACTTTACATACTTTTACAGTAAAATTATTATAGGTCAGCACTGGAAGAATTTGGAGTTTTTTTCCTTGCTTGTTTAAAAATAGATGTATTCATCATATTTAAGAAACTTTCTTTACCATTATACTTAATAACTGAAACAAGGATAACAATGTGATAGTTTAGTGAATTTCAACTTGTTTAAGCTTTGTTATGTTGACAAAATAACCCTGGAGAAAACGTAATTATATAGTAAAAGATAACCGTGATATCCTGCTGTGTATCAGGAAGAACAATTTTTACTACTTGTACATGCTCTGAAAGTATGTCTAAATTTTCCTCTTTATGGAAAGCATGATGAAAATCTCAGTCTCCTTACTATTGGAAATCTGTATCTTCTCTTTGCTACTAACCATCTGCTCACCTACCTGAAGTATCTGTAGATTCTGATAAATAAAAATTTCCCTAAATATATCATAACCAATTACAGTTCACAGCTATTAGTCAAGCAGCCTTGTTTAAATAGTGGGGTTTTTTTAAAGCTTCAAAAATACAACCAGGGATGCAATTTTGAAATTTAGCATTTAGCACGGAAGTTGCCTCCATTGTTTATGCTAAAAGTAGATTTAAAATGTCTCACTCTCACTAAGCAACTAAAATATAACGTTTAAAATGCTACTCAGCGTGGGAAGATTTATGAGCAAGCAATTATATCAAACTCTCATTTGTTTCTGATTTTACTTTCTAGATACGGGTGTCCTCTAATATCCAAATCAATGATCATAGAAAAATCAGGTTTAATCTCTTTATCTGGGTAGGAAAGTGAGGTTGGAAAGGTTTCCTAGGTTGTGGAAGATCACACAGCTAATTAGTGTCAGAGTCAGTTCTCTTCCTCTCAGTCCAATTGTTTGAACAGTTTTGTTATCACTTGAAATGCTGTGTTGTAGATCTAAAGATAATGCGACCTTATCTGCCCCAAAGTTTGCAAATCAATCGTCTCACAGTGCCAAGGCAAATAGGGCAAGCCCAGGGACAAACAGCATGACTCCGCCAGGCCCCCTTCAGCAGGGCTGGCTTCAAAGCTGAGTCATGAAAAATTAGATTGCAGAGTCAAAGCGCTGTATGTTCCTGGCCTTGTCCTACAACTAAAAGGGCAGAAAGTCTCAACCAAGTCATGGAATAGGAGGGTTTCTGTAAGGAAACTTTCTGCCAGTTCTAAAGTGGTTATTTTGTGTTTTATCGCTGCTGCTCCTTACTATTAAAGGGTTAAATGCTAGAATATCACTCCATATAAAAGAATATGGGATAATGCCTCCTGGGTTTATTTATATCTTAATGAAGGACTCCAGAAAACCCTCTTCAATCCTAAGAAAGAATGGCAGGTTGTGGTTAATGTTTTTTGGCAGCAAATCTCAGCTTAACATCACCCAAAACCAAACTAGGTGGACAGCTAAGTCCAAATGGAGTCTTACATCCTATTCCAGCTGGGATAATCTTGACCTTTTAGAATCACCTCTCTTTAAATCTCAGACTGCACGGGGAAGTATTGTTCAGCCATGCTTATCCAGCCCTGTCTAAATCGCCCTTCAGTTTATCCAGCCTATTTTGCTTTGCAAGCTGGCTTGTACTTGGAGATCTCCCCAGGTCTTCCTGCAGACACTGAGCTTATCATCTTCAAATGAGAAGTTTGAGGGGGAGTGCAACTCAGCAGTTTATCCTTTTACCATGAGTATCTCATCACTACTTTTTCTTTCTTTGGGTGGGTGGGTCCCATTGTAGCAACAAAATTTCAGGCATCTTTCTGGATTATTGCAGTTTTCTTAACTGCAAATCAAACCAATTTTCAATAAACTAAGATATATGACATTGTCTTTTACTTCTGGCATTTGATATCACATTTTTCCCAATAAGTGCAAATATTACCCAGTGAAATAGATATTAATTTTCAGTCAGTCTAGTGACCTAACGGGATAACATTATATAAAAACGTTTGCATCTTGGGTAAGAAAATCTGCACTTAAATACACTTTTTAAAAAAATCTTAAAAGAATTGCAGTTAAACAAGGTAATTTTCCACGGTTAGAAAGGACAAGCAGGGGATATAACCTCCAATGCCTCTTCTTATAATAAGGTAATAAGCTCTCACCTCCAAAGGAATGTGCCCCAAATACCTTGGTAATGGATATAATAAAACAATGACTCTATTCTTGCTCAGCTGTTATAGTAGTGATTGTTGTATTGTTCAGCCATTCACATATTTCATGCAGTTCTGAAAATAGCTATCCATTGTTGTTTGATTTATCAAATTTTGTTCCATCACTTACAGATACAAAAGTGCAATTATTAGCAAAGTAAGTTGTGCAGTATGCAATGCTAGTTTTTAAAATTTGGGTCTATCTGCCTATTGGTTTCAGTCTGTCACGAATAAAGAAAGCAACCACTATTATTTGAAATTAAAATGGAAATTCTTCTGCTCAGAAATCAGGGAAATATCCAGGTATCTATCAAATTTCAGTTGCCTGAAGCCTGCCACCGCTACCCACTATGGCCACTTCCATTCTTCAAAACTTGGGAAAATCGTGTTGCTGTATAGCCTCTCTCTGAGTTTTAATTTATGGCAAAGCAATGCCAATAAATACTTCATTGACTATCCTTGTGTGCAGCTAATATATTTTTTAAATTCTACCACATTTCAAAATGTTTTGTTCATTTCACTCCTTTCTCTATATCACCCAGACCTCTTGACATCCGGGGACCATTTCTATCTAGGAATTATGAAGGTTTCTCTCTACATGTTCCTCAGTTCCCACAGGGTTGCTCTCCTTGAGTTTGTGCCCTCCATTTCCTACCCCAAACCAAGCACTCTTCTCAACCTCCCTGACTCTGCTCTGCTAAAAGAGGTTCTCCAGTGACGTCGTGGATGATTGATGACATCCAACAATCATCCAGGGTGGGATTGTTGGATCTGTTCTCCTATCCAGTCCTCTTCTCTTAACCCAAATAATTAATTGCTCATCCAGGACACATGATATTCAGAGGGAACCTCCTTTCTACAACAACCCGTGAAGATCTTGTCATTTTAAAATGTTGGATTGAGTTGCATTAAACAAAATTGAAGTGAATTAAATTGACTTGAATGCCATGGAATGGACTAAGTATTACAAGATTGAGTGGAATAGGGTAATTTTGTGCTGTGTCCCTCCTCTTTGAAGCCTCCCCTGTTCATATTTTTATAGTGAGACCAATGTTTACTTCTTGGGGCGATAATTTCTTCCATGTTTTGGCTTTTATTTACACACTTTTACTTACAAAATGAATCATAAAATATATCTTCCTGAAGGATATGTACTGGGTCTCATTCATTTCTTGTTACTTTGTAGGCACTCAGAAAAATCTTTTTTCCTTTGGTCTGGGAACCAACTTACATCATTTCTAAGTGATGGACGTGTGCTGTGAATCATAAATAATGTAAACAAGTTAGCACTGCCAGAGGACAAGGGTTCAGTTAGAAAGACCTTCGTGACTGTGAGCTATGATGCCTTTAGCACAAGCTCAAAAAGGTCATAGAGTTGCATTTTCTGCATATTTTCCAGAGAATAGCCTGGAGTACATGTGACCTGATCTATAGTCAAGCCCATTTTGAATGAAGGTAGAGAACTACTATAGGAACTAGCAACAGCTATTCAGGAGGGTGTCACCATTATTTTTTCCAATCCAACAAAACAAGTTATACTTCTCCATTAAAGGTCATTTTAAAATAATTAGCAGAGTATTTCAGAAATGAGAAATCATTGCTTCTATGTAACTCTTTTTCCCCACAGTTCCAGTTGTCAGCCTTTCTGAAAAAAAAAAAAAGTGTTTTCTATCTTTGATTACCATCTACTCTGTGCCTGTCTTGGCTAGGGTTCATCATTAAACCAACTGCTTCTGTTGCCATTATAAAAAATGTAGACTTTCGGAAAGGCTTGTTACATTTCAGAAGTGCCCACCCTGTTCAATAAACGGTACTTTCATCTGTCCCCTTTTGCTGCAGGGGCAGTTTATCTGCCAATATCCCTGGAATTGCTCCCTGTTTCACTGCACCAAGGATGAGAGGCCCTACAGGTTTTTTGTCCTGAAACCCGTATGTCAAACACTAGGGAGGTTAACGAGTCTCCAGCCTACTCACTGAAACTGAGGAAAACAGAAGTTTCATATTGACATAGCCGAGGATCAAGAAGGACATTACCTCCTTGGAAAAGTGATTACAGTGGCTCTTTCCATACACTTCCATCAGCCAAGATGTGCTGCATCTCCCTCTGCAGGAACCAAAGTTGAATAAGCCTGCATTTTACTGATGCTCCTTTTCTATTTCCCAGGAGAGACTAAAAAGTGGCTCAGCCTACAAAGGAGCCAAGGGACCACTTTAGCATGACCCTGATTCTTGAGGAGAGATGAGCTTCATATGCAGGTGCAGTGAAGTCTCCCTTCTGGCCCCATTCTCTGCTCAGTCGATACAAGTAAGAAATGCCTTGGCTTGCTGCTCAAATTATTTATATGACTCAAGGATCCACAGAGCCCTCATAAGCCTCATAAATAAGCTCAGAAAAAAAAAACTGATACATTTTTCTTCATGCTAAGCCTGAATTTCACTAACACATAGAATTATTTTATGATCCAATCAGTCCAAGTGTAGGTGTTTCAGTAGATAGGCAGATATAACATACAGTTGATTTCCTTCCACAGATTAAAAAAAAAAAAAACTCATAAATCTGAATGAAAACTAATTTTTGTTTTTAGTAGAACTGAAAATAATAATATTAGTAATAATGATTACAATTTGGTAGAATTTTCCTCATAAGATGTTCATTTTCCCAATGATAGCAAAGGATGCTTATCAAGGGAAATAGGTCCCACTTCTACACTCCGGAATTACTTTTCTCCTTTGCATTTGTAAATGGATATACCCAAAACTTCAGTTCCTATGCCACAAATAAGCATGATCTCTCCAGGTGCCACCTTCCAGTTAGCCCAGGGCAAAACACTAAAGTGGACAAAGTACTCCAGTTTTCTGTTTTTCTTTTTCACTGTCATCTAAGCTTCAGCCCTGGCTTCCTAAGGTTCCAGTGTCATGCTCTACCCTCATCTGCCCTGCTTGAGCACTGAACTGACCTTCATAGAACAGTGAGCCCAAAGCTGGGGGTCAGAAGCCTTGGCCATGTCACTAGCTGGTTTGTCATGCATTAGATGTGTCACCAGTTTCTCTCTATGGAGTGGAAATAATATCTACGTTACCAGGACAGATAAGGACTGACATTATATATGTGGAAACATGTTTGAAAGCTGTAAAGCACAAAATAAATATAAATATTTAAACACCCTGAAATAACTTATGCTAACTGCCTGGTTCAATAGATATGAATTTGCTAAAAAATTATTTTTAATAAATGTTACTTTCATTTCCCCCTCTTTGGTATTGTCTCAGCTAGTGTTGAAGGACCCATTGCCTCTCTCACATTAGAAACAATTTCTGTGTAAAACATCCCAAATCACTAAGGGCACATTTGACTCACGTATGCATTGTAGACTAGGGGCTTGTCTCAATAGTCCTTGGAATCCAATACTAGTAGAAGAATCATGGATTTTGGAATTAGGCATACTTGGAATTACATCTCAGGTCAGTCACTTAGAAATTCTATGACCTTGGGCAGGTAACTTAATCTCCTTGGGCTCCGTTTCTTCAACTGTAAAACAGAAATAGCAATGCCTATGTGGAAGGAGCCTGACACTAGTAAATATAAATACATAAAATAGTTTTCATTCATTTAATTTGGAATGTGTGGAAAATTCTAGCAAACAATAGTCTTGTAAATAAAACTGCTTAGTGTGGAGTAAGCAAGTTCACTCTATGGAGAAAAAAAATAAATGAAGTGATTTTATGTTGATGTAATCTTTTGAAGTTTGTGAAGTACTCTCCCTTGAATCTTCTTCATCTAGGTTGGTATGACTCTGTGAGGAAAGGAACAGGTTGTATTCTCTCAGTTATGCAGAAGTAACTGAAATTAGATTATGTGCCTTGGCTAAAGTTGCAGAAGAAAATCATAGGAATGAGGAAGCTAAGTCTGGTGCTAAGAGCCTCAAATTAAATAATTTTGATCCAAGATCTTCCATTATTTTCTCAATTAAAGGCCAGTTTCTGTAACGAGTTTCCAAATCTCTTCGGGTTCCTCAATAGATGATTTCCCTGATTTCTTCCCCTACCTGTGAATAGATAGATAGATAGATAGATAGATAGATAGATAGATAGATAGATAGATAGACAGACAGACAGACAGACAGATAGATCTATCTGTTAATGCTTTGATGTGACCTTCAGTGAGGGAGAGTAAAGAGAGAAATTTCAGGGAAAGCTGGGTGTGTTGACTCATGCCTGTAATCCCAGCACTTTCGGAGGGCAATGCAGGAGGATTACTTGAGGCCAGAAGTTCAAGAACAGCCTGAACAACAGAGCAAGACTGAATATCTACAAAAAGAAAATAATTTAAAATTATCTGGGCATGGTGGTGTGCACCTATAGTCCCAGCTACTCAGAAGGTTGAGGCAAGAGAATGGATCACTTGAGCCCAAGAGTTCAAGGCTGAAGTGAGCTATGATCACTCCACTGCACTCCAACCCGGGCAACAGAGCAAGATCCTGTTTCCAATAAATAAATAAATAAATAAATAAATAAGAAAAAGAAAAGAAATTGCAGGAAGAGTTTATAATAAAGTACCCTAGTTGAAAGAGTTTCTGTTCTTCATAGTTCTACCAGATCTAATTAAAAACTTACCTCTCCTTTCTTTCTGTCACCTCTTTTCACTTCTTTTTTTAATTACAAGACTCTTGGTCATCATTAGAGTCTTTGCTAGCTCTAAAAGTATATGTTTTACCACTTTTTTTTCTTTGTGCCCTCTTGTAAACAGGAAAAAAAAAAAAAACCAAAAAACCCAAAACACTAGAAATATTTTCTGGTTTGGACTCTTTCTTCACATCAATTAAAAATAAATACGAGTTACTTGGTATGCAGCCATGATCTTGCTTTATGCAAAGATTAGATGTTGCTGTTGAAAAAAAAAATGCTTTTGCCAAATTCAGACCTCTTCAATACTCATGTATTCACTTCTAAATCAAACCCAAGTTATGTGGTTCTCAAAGTTGTACATGGAAAAACCCCATTTTCTTCAAGCGAGTCAGCTGTCTGTAAGATTATTCATAATGTTTCCAGGACTGAAATAATAAATTGTTTGGTTTAATTTTACAGCTACATGGCAAACTGTGAAATTAAATTGCAAAATGTCTCTGTGAGCTAATTTAAATTTTTAAAACTAACCTACAACTGACATAAACATATAATCCCCTTAGTTCCAAGGCAATATATAGTTTTTCTGGTTAATTCACAAATAGATGCTCTTGTTTTAAAAAGGCAATGCAGTTACATGCAGAAGAACTAAACAGACAATAGTGGCCAGAACCTGAAATTTTATGTGTTCCTTGGGAAAGTCAGTCTCTAGGGTTATCAAGTGCAGCTGTTGGTGCTGGTAGAAATATAACATAGTAGGATATAACATTCAGGAAACATGGGGGTAAACGAGAGCCAGCTAGCCAGGACAGCATTTGAAATTGGGAGATCCAATAGAAGTTAAGGGGGTGACTCGACTGGCAGCAAAGCAGAATGTCAGGAATTGCAGGCAGGCAGGTGGGAAGGGAGCTCCAGGCAAATCTGTATACAAGTAACAGAGTCCCAGACATTAGAAAGAGGCAGACTAAAGTCCCCTGTGGAAGAATATTCTAGAGGAGCAAGTTCCAAGGCTGGGATTCAGACAAGAAAGCAAGAGTAGGGTAAATGTGGGAAGAGAACCATGACTGAGGAATAAGGCAGAAGGCCAATTATTTTATTTGATCTACAAGGTCAGGGTCAAACTAGCAGCAGATGTGATTTGATCCTGTGTCCCCAAATAGAAGGCTTTACACACTCTAAACCCTCCCATGCACGGTCAAATTCCCAGTTCTAGATCCCGGCTCAGCCTGCCTGCCAAGTGACTTAGCTAGAGAAGAGGGGGTTGGGGCTGTGCAGAGGAAAGACCTGGTAAGAATTCTATCATTTTTCCACAATTACTGAAACATTGAAGGAGTAAAAGCCTCACATGCCCAACACTTCCACTAGCATTTGATACCATATGTCAAGGATAGCTCGTACAATATCTAGTATTCTCATCTACCTGAGCATTTAGCATCCCACCTGAAATACATGTGATCGTAAGAAGCACCAATAGTTAATGTTTTACTTTGGTTACACAACCTGATAATACTGTATAAAGGAAAGAATGTGCAACTGAATCTCCAAAGGCAACCTTTGTGTCATGGGCCTGCTAGGACTGACTGTGGCTTCTTTGCTACCACCCAGCTTTGCTCTTGTCATGTGTAGTCTGGCACGATGAGCTCACAGGCTCCTTTCAGCTCCAGCTTTCTAAATTTTTATTCCAAACTCCAAGGGATGAACACTGCTAAAGAACCCAAGGATTGTTCTTCTAGAAAGTGCCAGTGGCATTCATAACATTGAATACTTACATGAAAACCCAAAAACTCTTTTGGCTCTAAGCAGTTTCAGAAAGTAATTACAGTCTATTAAGTAAATAGCTTACATTTCAAGTGCACTTATGCAACTGTATTAAGAGACCATAATAAAGAACTATTACAGTTCTATTGAGCCAACTAACAGGTACATAATTGAGCTTTCGTTCTTCTATTTTTTTTTTTTACAAAGAAGAGAAAATTAATACTTTAAAAAATAGTAAAGTTAAAAAGAGACTATTAAAGCCCTAAAATAATTAGTTGAGACAGGCTTGTCTGTCAACTTGAAGAATGGCTAATAAAAAGTCAGAATGTACAGTCCAAGCTCTCCCAAGCAGTCACATTTGCATTGTATTAAACATTTATGTTTATTAATCTTCAGTGTACAGTATGTACTTTGCAGTGTCCAGTGAAAAATATAAACATCCATGCCTTAGAGATGCAAAATATACCTATGTTGTATAAATTTGTTCAATGGATATTCAGTGAATTATGTGATTTTAGATAATTAAATACTAATATTTAACACAAATTTCAAACTCTAAAAAATTACCTACTTAAAGATTTGATGATAGTTTGGATAAGTTAAGAATTATGATTTAAAATTTGTTTATTCTGTTCTTTTTATAACATATTCGTGATTTTTATAGCAACCTGTCCTCACAGGCATTTTTTTCCTGGTAACTATATGCCACAATGTCCTTGCATAGGTATTAAACTGTGATTCAGATATCTCTGCATTTTCCTTAAAAAGTTGAAAATTAGAAGCTCCCTGCCAGTTGAATGTATACTAATATTTTGTAAAGCAGTCAAGTATACCATATTGAACATAACAACATATTGGATAAATTTTTCAAAGCAGTACCTAGAATAATTTTGTTATTCTTAATTTAGATGTATGCAACATAAACACACACACAAAAGGTGGCCAAAATACTTTTGCCTACCTGGTGGACTAAAGAAAATAATAATGTTCTCTACAGGTATATTAAAATAATACATATCTTATGAATCTCTTGAATATGTAATTAATAAACTGTAAATTTCCAAGCAATGTAATTGCCTAGCTTGCTATTTTCTAAGGTATTTCAGCTTAAATCTTTATGCCTGATCTTCATTTATTTTAATTATGCTATTAGTATTACTTTTATTACATCAAACTTTTTATTCATTTTTGTATATCTTTCATCAGGAAATGTTTAATAGTTTCTCTTCTTTAGCCCTTGAGTGGTTAGACACTGTCATATTAAAGAAGAATGAGCTACTATTCTTACCCTTGATGTTCTCACACCCAGTCATGGCTTGATTTTGTAATTCCTCCATCTCTTATCATAATTTCCTTTTTGACTTTTCTACACATGATCCTATTTAAATTTTTAAGTTAATTTGCATAAAGTTTTTTCCCGCACATTTCACAACATTTCTTGAGGAAATTCATTTCAGGGTATATTGAGATCAAGTATAAAAGTTATTAGGCCATATTTGTAATTTCATGACCATTTTTTACAGAATGCAAAGTCATAGCATCTTTTAAAATTATTTGTGTCATACATTTATGTTATACATGCAATATCTGAGAAAAAATATAAAGTTACTATATAAAGCTTAAAAAGTTTGCATTCTTTTCGCTAGACCTCTAGCTAGACTTCTTTCTTTTATATATTTCTTATATATCTTTTGTATTTCCTCTTTGTTTCTACTCCAGCAGCTCTAACTTCATCCTTTGATTCATAAATACCATTGACTGCTGGTCATGCAATTCAACAATAAATGTTTAACAAAGAAAAAAATGTGTATTAATATGTCACTCAACTTTACCTCATTTTAATATTTGTACATTTAATCAACTGGAAATAAAAATTATACAAATTACAGTCACACATTGCTTAATTATGAGGATATTTTCTGAGAAATGTGTCATTAGGTGATTTCATCCAAATGCAAATATTACAGAGTATACTTACACAAATCTAGAAGGTACAGCCTACTATACACCTAAGCTATATGGTATAGCTCCTACATTACAAACCTGTACAGCATGTTACTCTACTGATATGGTTTGGCTTTGTGTCCGTACCCAAATCTCATCTTGAATTGTAATCCCATAATCGCTATGTGTCGTGGGAGGGACCTGGGGGGAGCTAATTGAATCATGGGGGTGGTTCCCTCCATGCTGTTCTTGTGATAGTGAGTGAGTCATACAGGATCTGATGGCTTTATGAGAGTCTGGCATTTTCCCTGCTTGCATTCATTCCTTCTTCTGCTGCCATGTGAAGAAGGACATGTTTGCTCCCCTTTCCACCATGATTGTAAGTTTCCTGAGGCCATGCTGAACTGTGAGTCAATTAAAACTTTTTTATTTGTAAATTACTCAGGCTCAGGTATGTCTTTATTAGCAGCGTGAGAATGGACTAATACATCTTCTGCATACTGTATGTAATTGTAAAACAATGGTAAGTATTTGTGTATCTAAACATAGAAAAGGTGCAGTAAAAATATGGTATTATAATCTTATGGGACCACCATCCTATATATAGTCTTTCATTGATGGAAACATTGTTATGTGGTGTATGACTGTATTGAACACCTTTAAGGTCTTAAAATAAATGACTCATTGTTTCATACATACATTTGTATTATCCAAATTATTCTTGTTTTTTGAAAATTATTTATTGAGCACTTACTGTGTGCCAGGCACTATTCTAGCCAGTGAATAAAACAGGGAAAAAATACTCTTATAAAGCCTGCAGTCTAGAAAAGAAAGATAAACAATACAAATCAATATACAAAACCTATAAGGTATATGCTTTTATATCATTTCCTGCCATAATCACTTGGATGCTCTACTGAAGCCATACTTGCTTTTTTACTGTGGGGAGAAAAATACAAATTGAAAATGAGTTGCCACCCATGAAGCACACTTCCTAGCAAGGGTACAGACAATCAACATATATGATAGTGGTAACATCCACTATTCTCACTTTTACTCAACTCCAGCCCCCAATTTCGTATGAGTGTTTACCTTGTTAGCCTCACCAAATGGCTTTTGGACTGTTATTTTCTGAAAGGAAGGCAGGAAGAAAAGGGAGTAAAAAAGGAATCTCCTTTGTTTTTAATGCTTTGTAAATTTCAATTTTTTATTAGCAGGTCATTTGTAAAATAGAGTATAAAGAGTTATGTTGGAATATCATATCTACTAAAGTGATCATTTTATAATTATCATCTTCTTCCTGCTAAAGAATGACCATACTCATATTTATTCCAATATTATCTTTGGAGAAAACTCAACAATGATATCTTCTTACTTTTTCAGTTATCTTATTTTCTTGTATGTGTTGAGTTCATGCCATATACAGGTGTACTAACAGGCCTGCCTTTCTTCAGTGAAAAATTGCACTGTTGTCATGAATTAATAGACTTTATCCTTTGAATACATGAATCCTTCCATCCCACCCAGCTGATCAAATCCTACTATTTTTTTAAGACTAGACTCGACTGACACTCACCCATCCAGGTGGAATGGTTTCACTTTTCCTTTGGATACTCCTGTGTTCAGTATATAATTTTCTCATAGCTGCTGATACAAAAATCTGATATTTAGCTATTTACAAATCTTGATCTCTACCTGACCATCACCTTTGCTAATCAGAATGTCAGAATGGAAGCCCTACAGTGGCAATGACTCTGTCTTGTCTTTGTAGCTTCAAGCAAAAACTACCTGGTCTTTACTAGGTACTTAATAAATGTGGCCTTTATTAGGTACTTAATAAGTGTTTTCTGATTAAATGAATAATGAATCAATGAATAAATGTTGTCTACATGAGATGGTAAATTGACTATCTCTTATTTTTCCCTCTTGCACTTAATAATCATATTTTCAAGACAACTCATTTGATTTAAGCAGGTAGTTTGTGATTGCAGGATAGATCACATGGAACTGAGTCTGTGAGCTAAGTCTCATTCTAACGTTGTTATAAATAAATGAGCTGTACATGGTTACAAAGCATTTATTGAACACCTGCGAGTCCCAAAATATTATGCTATCCCCAAATAATACTGGATTGAAAAGTGACCATGCTTTACACAAAAACAGATTTTATAAAAGACGTTAAGCCCAGGTAAGTGTCCTGGCTATGAGGCTGGCAAACTCCATGAATTATGATGGAAAGGGGAAGCACAGAATAATAAACAACAGGTGCTTTTTTTGAGGAGGAGGAAAGGGTTGGTGCTGGTAGATTCCCAAAAAGGCAGTGGCCTCTTAGGTGAATATCTTTTGAAAACTTTCAGTCCCCCACTATGAGCATTAACGTGGCAGGTCATGGTTCCCAGATAGATGAAAGGAACTTGTAAGATATCTTAAAACATAAAATAATATATTCATATTTATTATTTAGTATACAAAGTACCTTACAGCTATTATATTATTTATCTTCACAAAAAACCCCTTTGTCATCATTGTGTTTTACGGATGAAAAAACAAAGGGTCAGTAATTCGTCCAAGGTCACATACTTCAAAATAAAGTTAATATTTGAATGCAAGCACACTTACACCAAGTTGTTAGTACATTCCTAGCCACTAACCTGCTCTCAAAATATATCAGGAAAATTTTTCAGATGGTGAAACTTTATAAATGAAGTTTATAAATAGTTTATAAATCAATAGACCTTATAAATAAAGCTTCACATCCTTTGTAATAATCTTGGGAGACCAAGAGCTGACATCAGACTCACAATGTCCTTGTATGTATTTAATGATGGAAACAAGTCTTCACTTTATAGCATCAGGATAACTAAGCACCATTCAACAAGTGACTATTTAATGGGACAGGTTGAGATCTTTCATACAGAAAAATAATGCTGACTTTTTCTTTCCATCTTATTTTACCATTCAGTAAAAACTGTCATCCTTTGGTACTTCTTATCTAGATATTTTTGTATGCCCCTAATTTTCCCAATATTTCTGTGTGAAATATATGTTCCAGTAAGAGTATATACTAAATAATTAGAATTTATTTAAATAGATTGTTATCTAACTTATGTAAATGGAGATTTTCCTAGGACTTGTTAAGTTTTTTTCTCAAGCAAAATACTGTATTTGCATTGTTGCTAAACAAGTGATGATCAGGAAATAAATATTTTATGTTAATCAAGTCTAAAAGTTGTGTAAAAAATACCTATATGGGGAAGAAAAAGGCATACCATGGCAACTGAAGGAGGTTGAAAATAATTACTCCTTCCTAGGGACAATATTCAGACTCAGTAGCAGGCATTTTGCCAGCCCAGCAGATGGACATATTGAAGCCCCTACTTGTTGGTATGAAATATTAATAGTGAGGGCGTGATTCCAACCTGAAAACATAAAAACAAATTACTTTGGAGGTTAAGGGGATATACCATTACTAATCCATCTCTGAGCTGAATTAGTCTTTAAATATAAAAATGGTTCCCAATAACATGTCTAGCCCAACATTTGAGTTATTTTTAATCAAGGGGGGTTTTGGAGAGACTATAAAAAAAATTATGATTTTCCAAGTTCATGAAATGTGAAATAAGCAGTTTGATGCAGAAGAATATATAGTGGCACAAACATGCTAAAAGTGAACAGAATGCGGATCTAGCCTTTAATGAACTTCAGATGTAGAACCATGTAGTAATTTTACAGATGCAAAAATATTATGTTGTACTTCCTTAATCCTAAACCAATAATCCTTCTCATCCTTGATGTTACAAAGAATTAGTGGTCAAGGTCATGCATAAAATGTTCTGCAATATGGGAAAATAATAAGGGATAATAACCTGTATAAATGTCTCTAAATTTACCACAGAGAGTCTTCCCAAGGTTTTCCAAGAAAGAAAAGCAGAACAGATCAATTATATAAGCAATTTTAGGGGTTAGTGAATTATCTTTCACCTCTCTGGACCCCAATTTCCTCAGAGGGATGTGGATTGCTTTACGTTGACAGAGGTAAGAAGATTCATTGAGAAGAATTCTGCAAATGTAACATTCCCTTTCAAGGTCTACGCTAACGCTTTTAACTGGGACTCAGCACCTGTGAAATCTCTGCCTGGTTTCTTAACCTTTGTCAAGTCATTTAAACTCTCTGGGTCATATCTATAAATCAGACAGAAGAAATACAGGTCCTAACCGTGCTATCCAGGGATTCTAGCAGGAGATTTTTTTAATAATAAATATTAATGGAGGGGTGGAAATAGAGATGGAGAAACATATTCAGTGACTTAAAAAAATAATTATATGTGGTAAGAAGTGTTCTAAAGTAAACTGTATATGGGGAGAAGCATACAGAAAAAAATGAAATACCATATTTTCCTCCCATAGTACTTTACTTCTCAAAACATTTAAAACAGTGCCTATAATAAGAAACTTTATAAAGAATTGAATATAATACAAGCATTTTCTGAGTGTTGATGCCAAAAAACACTTATATTTGGACATATATAAGTAATTTACTTTACAATAAAAATTATTATGAATATATGTTCCCTGACAATATATAAATTTGTATTTTTACATCTGGTCAAAACAGTGTTAAATACCTAAACTGACTATTTTTTTCCCTCTACCAAACTGAATTCTAAATAGGCTTTGGAATTTAGTAATTTTTTTCTTTTTTTTTTATTATTATTATACTTTAAATTTTAGGGTACATGTGCACAATGTACAGGTTAGTTACATATGTATACATGTGCCATGCTGGTGCGCTGCACCCATTAACTCGCCATTTAGCATTAGGTATATCTCCTAATGCTATACCTCCCCCCTCCCCCCACCCCACAACTGTCCCCAGAGTGTGATGTTCCCCTTCCTGTGTCCATGTGTTCTCATTGTTCAATTCCCATCTATGAGTGAGAACATGCAGCGTTTGGTTTTTTGTCCTTGCGATAGTTTACTGAGAATGATGATTTCCAGTTTCATCCATGTGCCTACAAAGGACATGAACTCATCATTTTTTATGGCTGCATAGTATTCCATGGTGTATATGTGCCACATTTTCTTAATCCAGTCTATCATTGTTGGACATTTGGGTTGGTTCCAAGTCTTTGCTATTGTGAATAGTGCCGCAATGAACATACGCGTGCATGTGTCTTTATAGCAGCATGATTTACAGTCCTTTGGGTATATACCCAGTAATGGGATGGCTGGGTCAAATGGTATTTCTACTTCTAGATCCCTGAGGAATCACCACACTGACTTCCACAATGGTTGAACTAGTTTACGTCCCACCAACAGTGTAAAAGTGTTCCTATTTCTCCACATCCTCTCCAGCACCTGTTGTTTCCTGACTTTTTAATGGTTGCCATTCTAACTGGTGTGAGATGGTATCTCATTGTGGTTTTGATTTGCATTTCTCTGACGGCCAGTGATGATGAGCATTTTTTCATGTGTCTTTTGGCTGCATAAATGTCATCTTTTGAGAAGCGTCTGTTCATATCCTTCGCCCACTTTTTGATGGGGTTGTTTGTTTTTTTCTTGTAAATTTGTTTGAGTTCATTATAGATTCTGGATATTAGCCCTTTGTCAGATGAGTAGGTTGTAATCAATGCTTGCTCTCAGAGATCACCAGATACAATCTAGAGAAATAGAAGCAAAAATATTGGCATACAGTCAGCAATTATTCCTGGATGTAAGGCATCCTAATTCTAAACATTCCATGTCATTACACATAGTAACATTGTGGAAATTATAAATAATAGCCCATTAGACTAATTTTTATAACAAAGTCTTAAAGTTATGTAAAAGACAAATGTGGCTTAAGATAGAATTTCCAGGGATGATATCGTATACCACTTCCCAAATGACTTTATCTCTAACAGCTTAGATGGAAATGAAGATATATATTCCGGGAAAATGTGTTGGGTATCTCAAAGTTTATTTGGTAATGATAAGAGGATTGATATAGATGCATGTTTGGATAAAATTATTTTCAAGGTAGAAAAAGTGATACTCACCAACTAATAGAATGTTAAATATTCTGTTTAAATTAATAAATGTTGTAAGTATATATTTGTTTATATTATTTAAAAAAATGAAATACATATATTTTAAGGTTTGAAAGAAAATAATTTTGAATTGTACCAGTTTATTGCTATTAAAGAATGAATGACCAATGAAGACATTATTGTAGATAACAACTTTTTAAGCGCCTGAGAAGAAGAGCTGTGAGTTTTATTGGGAAAATATATTTCTTAAGTAATGCCACAATAACTCATTGCTGTACACACCAGGTGCAAAGAAATGCTAAGGAGGAAGAGAAAGAACTAGAAATTAATGTTCTCTGTAAGATGACAGATTATCAGGTTTAGATGCTGTCTATACCTAAAAGGAGACAATGCCATGAAGTCACTTCTTAATATCTAGTAGGATTTCATTTTAGAACTAATTACATGCTTTCACCCAACAGCCAACATGCTGTGTTAGTTTTCTTAGTTTACACTTTGTAAATTTTGAGCTCAGTTTTCACTTCTATTTTTAAAGATTAGTAGGTAAGTAGTCATATTTGACAATTCAAGGTCACAACCCAAGAAACTGAATCTTTGCAAAGGCATTCTTTATCTGATAGGCTTTCACCCTTTCACTCTAGATTATTATAAGCTAGAAAAAGAATAATAATTTTGTGTTCTAAGCCATGCAAGCAAAACCACCACTGAGAAGGATGTGTGTGCCTCTGTGTGTGTATGTGTATATAAATTCCTATATTGTGTTAATCAAGAAATACAATATAAGGTAAAGTAATTAAAATGCAACTGCTTGCTTATCTTAAACCCCTTATCAGTTGCTGCTTACTAAATGGTACCATCTATGTGTCTAGCGCTTTTGTGTAAGCCATTATATGATTTCATGCTGAAAACCCCCAACAAGGGAGTTATAATTAATTTAGTAGTCAGATGAAGAAAGCAGGTTTCCTTAGTTAGTAGATGGCAGAGCTCAAACTCAAGCCCTTGGCCATTGTCCTTGCCTGGGAGGTACTTATCACTACAAATTTAAACTCAGTGAATGTGCCATCTTTCACTTAGTGGCAGTTGCTTAAATTACAAGTGTCAAAAATAATTACCCTATGAAAAGTGACCCTTGTGTTTCTGAGTCAGCTAAGAGACGGTTTGAAGAAAGACCAATATCCTACCCTCATCCTCGAACTTTGGCAAAAGTGATAGGTTCTCCACCAGAGCAAGCATTCTTCTCTCCTGTAACTGCCACTTTCACACTGGGCTATGTGACACAAGTGTGGGCACCCAATACAAAAGATGGATTCTAGGAGGAATGAGTTTATGCTAGAACATTTAAACCACACCTTTCTAAAGGCCCAGGAATAGCAAGATGGACAAGACAAAGAAAGTAACAGACATTGAAGAGCTGGTTTGCAAGATTCCATCGCTTTATTCACTGGCAAGCTGCTTCTCTTTGGTGGAAGCTACCCTTCTCCTACCTCCTGTCAACATGCTCAGCTTCCTCAAAGCCCAGGTCCAAGTGAGCAGGACCCAGTGAGAGGCAAGTTCACCTCCCATGCTCAGTCATCTGAGCTAAGGACCGAGTACTTTTACCTAGGCGGTCAACAGCAAGAATATCTACTCTTATACTTTGCTTTTGCTACAGCATCTTGGATTCACCCCAAAGCCACCGTGCAACTAGTTCAGAACAGGACACAGGATGTCCAACCTCCATATTAGGGATCTGCACAGTGTTCACAGTGGCATATACACAGACAGAAGGAGCCGTCAAGCCCACATCCTTACAACTGAAGCCTGTCTCATTTACCTAACTTTTAAATTATATATGAACACCATTTTAATAAAAATCATTCATATTATACATCAACCACCAATTTTTATTAAAAAGTGATGTGAAATTCGTATATTGCAAAACAAAGGGAAAGTTTACATTTTTTTTAAATTATACTTTAAGTTCTGGTGTACATATGCAGAACATGCAGGTTTGTTACATAGGTATATATGTGCCATGGTGGTTTGCTGCACCCATCAACCCGTCATCTACATTAGGTATTTCTCCTAATGCTATCCCTCCCCTAGCCCCCCACCCCCCAACAGGCCCCGGTGTGTGATGATCCCCTCCCTGTGTCCACGTGTTCTCATTGATCGACTCCCACTCATGAGTGAGAACATGTGGTGTTTGGTTTTCTGTTCTTGTGTTAGTTTGCTGACAATGATGGTTTCCAGTGTCATCCATGTCCCTGCAAAGGACACAAACTCATCCTTTTTTATGGCTGCATAGTATTCCATGGTGTATACGTGCCACATTTTCTTTATTTGGTCTATCATTGATGAGCATTTGGGTTGGTTCCAAGTCTTTGCTACTGTGAACAATGCTGCAATAAACATACAAGTGCATGTGTCTTTATAGTAGAATGCCATCAGAAGGTGAGCAAAGGATATGAACAGACACTCCTCAAAAGAAGACATTTATGCAACCAACAAACATATGAAAAAAAGCTCATCATCACTGGTCATTAGGGAAATCCAAATCAAAACCACAATAGATACCATCTCATGCCAGCTAGAATGGCGATCATTAAAAAGTCAGGAAACAAGAGATGCTGGAGAGGATGTGGAGAAATAGGAATGCTTTTACACTGTTGGTGGGAGTGTAAATTAGTTCAACCATTGTGGAAGACAGTGTGGTGATTCCTTAAGGATCTAGAACTAGAAATACCATTTGACCCAGCAATCCCATTCCTGGGTATATACCCAAAGGATTATAAATTATTCTACTAAAAGTTTACATTTTCACTTAAAAAACGGGTTTAAAGAAAATGAAATGTTGATTCTTTTCAGCAACAATAGCAACTACAACTGCTTCATAGCAAAAGCAACGGCCACAGCAAAATAGATAAAGAAAGAAAAGAGTTTAAAGGAAAAAAGGGAGCATATGCATCATGAATATTCAATATAAATTAGATACATAATTATGATCTTGATAGAATATAAACAAAAATTTCAGATTTCAGAGAAATCTACTGAGCAAAACCTTTCATACTATAAAATCCAACAGTCAGTAAAAACATTTCCAGATAGTAAAAAAAAAAAAGGTTATTTCATTTCTGTATTTTCGATATGAAGCTGTCTAACTACTATAGTTCCATATAAGAATAATTCCATTTTGACATCAGACACCCTTGCAGACACTAACATACTGGGAAAATGGCCTTCATACTTTGTTATTTCAAGAAGAGTGAATTATGGAATAAGCCATTGGCTAAAGAGTCACCTTTTAAAGAATTTGATTGCAACCCCATTAATTTTCTGTAACTCTGCAATACTTTTAAATCACAAGTATTTGTAGTAATAAAATTATATTTATTTTGAATATACAGTTCATGAAAGCACATCAGTTTATGAAAGCACATCAGTTTGATCTGGTGCTCCTTCAATTTCAGCATCTGAAGAATGATAGAGTCATTAAAACTATAGGTTCTAAAAATTGTCTAATTCATTTTCATACTTGACTGGCATCACTTGTTCAAAGACATAGAACTTTTAACCTTGACTATTGCACATAGCCTTTTACACACAAAATAGACACAGAATTGGGCATGATACATTATTTTCTGTTCCTCTGTTCCCTTTTTAACCCTGGTTGCTAGCCACCCACCTACTTGCTCTGATGTCCAGCTGTCCCTAGCCTAGCTAAGTGGGCTCTTCCCTGTCAGCCACGGCCTTTCCTCTCCTCTGAAATGTCCTTGAGTCTAGGATGGTGTGATACTTTTACTCCTGTTCCGATGTTACAGTTAGAAGTTAGCCACTTGCCAGCAGGTAAGAAGAGCTTTTTAGCACAGACATCTCTAAGTCCAGAGCCTTACATTCAGGAAAAAAATTTGAAATGGCAGAAAAACGCTTCAGAAATATAACTTCCAGACACAGAGTAAAAACTTGTTTCCTCGGTTAATAAATTTTGTGGCAATGCAATTTGACATTTACTTCATTGAATTCTGGGAACATGATGTTCTGGCTAGTTGCCACGTAAGAATTATTCTTGCAGTTGGCATCCTCTCTACTTTTCGAAGTTTATCCCCAAAGAGAGACAACTTCATCACAGACAAACATATAGGTCAAGTTTACATGTCAGCAAATAAATATTTTGGAAAACTAATACGAATGCCCACTGTGGTTGTTAGTTTCTAAAAATGAGAACATGTTCTACCCTGTTTTGTTACCCAGTAAATTTCTGTGATACAGCTATACATTGTAAACTGTGCTGACATAATTCAGAACTCCATCTATTAAATATTTGTGACAAACATACGTAGCCACCTCCTCTCTCTTTCCAGTGTTCACATAGACACAACTATAGCTCAGCTATATAGTTCATGCAGACACATTTTTGTGGACCACCTTACCCCATCAATGTGAGATATCATTTCATTGGTCTTAGCTCTTTTCTTGTTACATTCTATGTTCACATCTGCAGCTTCAGTTGTAAAGAGGTTACAATGAAGTATGATAAGGGTAATGATCAAAAGAACCAATTAGGGGACTTGGAGATAATATAAAATGATCATGGGTGTCTTGGTTGCATGTTTTGAAGTCAGAAATGGTAAACTAAGGAAGCCCTTGCTTTTAAGCTTTCTAAAATAAAACAGTTTTGCAAATAATAATATTGGTACTAGGATTAATAGTAGACCTTGAGATCATTTGAGGCAGTTTCTGGCATAATTTAACACCTTTATCACTAATCCTGCTGTTACTGATCGCAGCTGACTCTCACACTGTTTTTTCTCTGCATGATTTATTAGAATTCTTTGATAAGAGCTCTTTGAACCTGGCCTTGTAATTAAGAGTTCTTTAGAAATTATCTATTGTTCTGGAGTATAGTTTCTCAAACTCTCTGGCCTCAGATTCTACATCTGTTAATTGAAGAATTTGAATTTGATGAATTCTGCCTAAAAACACTGTAGCAATTTTTATCATTTACATTGAAAAATAAAAACTAGATCTAACTGACTCCATACTCTTTCAACTGCACCATATTTTTTTTTGGTTTTTTTTTTTTTGGTTTTTTTTTTGAGGCAGAGTCTTGCTCTGTTGCCCAGGCTGGACTGCAGTGGCGCAATCTTGGCTCACTGCAAGCTCCACCTCCCGGGTTCACACCATTCTCCTGCCTCAGCCTCCCGAGTAGCTGGGACTACAGGCACCTGCCACCACGCCTGGCTAATTTTTTGTGTTTTTAGTAGAGACGGGGTTTCACCATGGATGGTCTCAATATCCTGACCTCGTGATCCGCCCGCCTCGGCCTCCCAAAGTGCTGGGATTACAGGCGTGACCATATTGTCTTTTTAATGTAATAATAATAGTAATAATGCCAAAGAAGGAGTATGAAATAACTCCTATCAAACACCCTCTTTGATTGTATTACACTGTCTCATTTAATATTCCCAACAATTAAACAAGGTGAGCACCATTATTACCATCACCGTGTTACTTCTTTTCCAGGTTAAAAGGTCATGTAACTTACCCCAAATCACATATCTAGCTTCCATTCCTACATACTGCAGGTTCTCATTTTTCCTTCATTTCTTCTTAAAGCAGTTTGGCAAAACAAACAAACAAACAAAAAAACCATTGAGATAATGCAAAAGAAAGAGCCTGGCCGGGCATGGTGGCTCCCGCCTGTAATCCCAGCACTTTGGGAGGCCAAGGCGGACGGATCACAAGGTCGGGAGATAGAGACCATCCTGGCTAAGATGGTGAAACCCTGTCTCTACCAAAAATACAAAAAATTAGCTGGGTGTGGTAGCGGGCACCTGTAGTCCCAGCTACTCAGGAGGTTGAGGCAGGAGAATGGCGTGAACCCAGGAGGGAGAGCTTGAAGTGAGCCGAGATCGTGCCACCGCACTCCAGCCTGGGCAACAGAGCGAGACTCCGTCTCAAAAAAAGAAAAAAAAAAAGAGCCTTGAGGACAGAAAAATCACATTTTAATCTTCGTTACTATCTATGTGCCTCTATGGATGTCACATAACTGACTTATTCCTTAGTTTTCTGACCTATAAGATGTTTTATGTAAGCTCAAAGCAGGTAATATATGGGAAAGGGCTTTAGAAATTGCAGGGTACACAGATGTATTATATTACCACACTTATATAGAAAGGATTATCTTCCCTCTTTTGTTTATTAACTTTGAAGATTAACAGAAATCATCAGCAAACTTGTCTTATAATTACACTAGCAATTTCTCTCTGTGGATTCACTCCTTTACTGCTTACCTTTATCTTTATTCTGCATACCTCTATTCTTTAATCAGCAACTATCAAATAAAAGAGTAACCGAGACAGAAAAATAGACTTCCAGAAGTGTGAAGTAGCATATTCCCTATTGTTTATAATAATCACTATCACTTGGGGAGATATCACCTGTGGCGACCAGGTCATCTCTTCCCAAGTGACAGTGATTACTATATTCATAATATTCATAAATTTAGCCTTTCCCTGTTAATAACATCATATATTGTTTTCATCAAATATGTTTTGCAAAGACTAGGGGAAAGTCGCTTTTTAATCAGCTGCTGCCGGTTGCATTTTCCAAAGACAGCTGCAACAATATCTCCTACCATCTCCCATCTCTTGCCACTGCTCCATCAAGAAGGGAAATCTGTTTCTCTTTGCCCTTGAATATGAGTAGAACCTGTGGACTCATTGACCAACAGAATATGGAAGAAGTGATGCTGTGCTGGTTGTAGGCTTCGACCTTAATTGGCCCAATAGCTTATGCTTCCTGCCTCTTGGAAAGTTTGCAATTGAACGCCCATTTTTGGATGCTTCTTCTAGAAACTTAGGCATCATTCTCTGAAAAGCTCAAGCCACTTGGAGAAGGCACAAGTAAACATTCCAGTTCATATTGCTGGCTGGTACCCCAATCATCAGCCAGCTATGGCAGCCAGCCATATGAGTGCACTGTCTTGAATGTCTGAAGTCAGCCTTCAGATGACAGCAGCCACAACCAAAATCTAATTGCAACAACATGGAGGAATCTAAGCTGGAACCACCCAGCTCAGAACTTACCTATGGAGCCATGTGAGATCATCACAAATTGTTGCTTTGAGCCACTAAGTGTTGAGGTGGTTTGTTACACAGCAACAGACAATCAGAACACCAACTGATCTGCTGCAAGACTTTTCCAAATGTAATTGTCGTTCATTCCTTCCTGTGAATCCATTAATAAAATTTGACTGAGACCAGCATGATTTTTAAACTAAATCCTTTAGTAGTTTCCTCATAGTAATGCTGTGTGTTTTTAAAATTCTATAGTTTTAAAATGTAGACATATTTCCATGTGTTTTTGCAATTTACTGTGGAAGTCCGTTCTTCAGAAAAGATGAAATCTGTATGTGAAGACAAAAAAGATTGTTTTACTCACCTATTTGTGTGAGGATTTTGAGATTAAATTTGAATTTATGTTAAAAAGGAATGGATTTTAAAGACTCAGTAAGATGGATTTTCAAATGTCCATTCTCCTACATTTTAAATAACCATGTCAGATACATTGCAGCCAGTTGTCTGTGACTGGTTTCCTCTTTTTGGGAATCTTTTTGTCCTCAAATGAAGTATACATTTCCTCTTTTTCATAATTACAAAAGTAATACATACTAGGTATTAAAAATCCTAGCATAAACTATGATCAAAGTAGAGGTAAGAGTCCTCTGAATAGTCACATCTCAGCTAGTGTTCAATAACCAGGTGTCACTGGCAAGTTATTTCATCTCTCTGTAATTTGGTTTCATGTATAATACCTATACAATGAAGATAATAATAATAGTTTATAAGATTGCTGTGGAATTACATAAAATAGTAAATACAAAGCACTTAGAACAGAGCCTGGAATATAGTAGGTATTCAACAAACGTTAGTTTTAATAACAGTTTGATGTGTGTGTTTCCTTCCAGATTCTATTCTAAGCATGCATAATTATATATATGTGTGTGTGTCATATATATTTAACAAAAAATATAATTATAAATGCTCAGTTTTCAAGTCAGTTTTTGAACTATTCACTATATAATGTGGACATGGTTTTATAACAATAAATAGAAATATGTGTCATTAGTTTTTGTAATCACATCATATTCTAATTTATTAATAATATAATATTTGTGAAGAATATGCAGTGTTCTATTTTATTTTTTAAACACTTTGAGCTAGTATAAAACACTGAAATTAACATCTTTATTTACAAAATAAGCAGAAAAACAGGAAAAATGATCCTGTTAAAATATAAGGAGACTTTTACTCAAGTAGATCAGAATATTTTGCTTATCATTATATGACAAGTATTTTACTGATTCTAAATCTTTATAGACACTAAAAGGCTGCTAATCTACATACAAATAACAGATAATGATGAAACTAATAAAAAAGACCATAAGAACTAGAAAAACCTAAAATCTAAGGATCCCATATTATCAGCTCTCTTAAACAACTTAGTTCAAAAAAACTCCTGAGTGTCTACATTAATACTAAACTCAGCTTGTCACAGACAGAACTTTTATTTTTTATGACAGGTAAAATTCTAATTAAAAAGTAAATACTAAATTCCAAATATGCACACATATCTGAAGAAAGATTTTGCATAAAGGATATCAAATCTTAGGTTCTAAGAAACTGACTGAAACTGAGGTATATTGGCACATGAAAATTTAGATGACCTAAAGGATGAAGTAAAATGTCAAAGAGAGCAGAAACTTGTTTAATCAGTGTAAGTCTGGTAAATTTCGCAAAACTAGACAAACTTGCCTGTCTTGTCTCTTATCTTCAGTCCCTTTAGGCAGAATCTTTGAACACTAACAGTGGTAGAGAGGTTTGTCTTGATGGGGGAGAGGAATGACGGATTTACTTTCAAGAGTTTCCTTAGCCCCTGGTCTTAATTTGCCCTCCAAATAAATATATCATCCTTGCAAAAATATCAAGCTTTCTATGAAAAGACAAATCTGAAGTGTGCTAGCCACCACCTTTCAGCCAGCTGGACATATCTATGCTCATTCATTTGGCAGTTCTGGAGCCTCCACTATTGCTAGATGTTTTGGACATTTTTGCACAATACATCTTTTTACATGAAGTCGTTTATACATATAAATGTGTTAACAGAACCTTTTGATTTGTCAGTGTCATCATATAAGGTCTTCTCTTTCTACAAGTGTTACAAAGACACATAAATGAAAGCTATTCCATGTGGTAGGCTGAATAATGGCCCTGGAAAAAGGTTCATGCCCTAAACCTCAGAACCTGTGAATACGTTACCTTACGTAGCAAAATGGACTCTGAAGATCCGGTTAAGTTAAGGATTCTGAGATGGGGAGATTGTACTGATTTATACATATGGGCCCAGTGTAATCATAGGGTCGTTATGAAAGGGAGGTAGGAGGGCACAGTCAATGAAGGATATGTGACCCAGAAGAAGAAGGAGGGAAGATGTTATGACAGAAGCAAGGCTCATAGTCAGAGAGACAGATTTAAATATGCTACATTGCTTGCTTGAAGGTGGAGGAAGGGACCATGAACCAAAAACTGCAGGTGGCCTGTAGAAGCTAGAAAAGGCAAGGAAATGAATTCACTCTTAGGGCCTCCAGAAGGAATGTAGCCCTGCCAATCCATTTGGTTTTCTAACCTTCAAGCTTTAAACACGCCAGGCTTTAAACTAGTTAATAATAATAATAATAATAAAAAAGACAACTTTTTTGGAGCAAATTTTCACCATTATTATTTTTAAAAAATGGCTATGATGGAGTTTGTGGTTTATATTTTCCAGAATTATACAGCTTTATCTATTTTATTTGCAGAGTAGAAAAGGTGTTCTCTTTGGTCAGGCTTATTCTTAAGAAGTAAAAAGGAGGAGATGAGTCAAACATGCCCAATATGTTGTCTTGATTTTACCAACCGAGTAATTCACACTTTCTCACCAGAGGCATGGGCAGATGATATTTGTGAGATGATGAATGGGTCTCAACTAGCAGTTATGATTCATTAAAGAGCCACAGGGGTCATTTTCATTGTTCCCTGTAAACATTAGCTTAACATGCTACTGTTGCATGAACAACTAAATTGATCCAGGCATGGGAGGAAATGTCAGAAAAGTGAAAGAAGAAACATTTCTCAAATAACTAGATTCTAAGATTGTTACCAACAGACCTCCTATTTAGTCATTTTATTGTTTATAACTCAATATTCAATTCTTTAAATAAAGGACATATTTATAAAATGTACTACCTAAGAATGTTTGACCTGTTGATCATTTTAGTTGCTCATGTGGGGACCTTGTCTATCACTTATGTATTTCCTGATGTCTGGTTAAGAAGGATAGCCATTCACTTTATCTTTTGAGACAATCAACCATATTTTCCACAAACCTTTTGTTTCTAGTTGGTTTCCAACACCCTTCCTGACAATGCTCAGACATTTTTTTCTTTTCTTTTCTTTTCTTTTTTTTTTTTTTTGAGACAGAGTCTCTCTCTGTTGCCCAGGCTGGACTCAGTGGTGCAATCTTGGCTCACTGCAAGTTCCGCCTCCCAGGTTCACGCCATTCTCCTGCCTCAGCCTCCCGAGTAGCTGGTACTACAGGTGCCCACCACCACACCCAGCTAATTTTTTGTATTTTTAGTAGAGACGGTGTTTCACCATGTTAGCCAGGATGGTCTCGATCTCCTGACCTTGTGATCCACCCACCTCAGCCTTCCAAAGTGCTGGGATGACATTTATTTTTTGTCTTCTGAACAGTAGCATGTTATGCTAATGTCTACAAGGAATGTTGAAAGTGCCCCCTGTGGCTCTTTAGTGAATCATGACTGCTGGTTGAGACCTGTGCATCATCTCACAAATATCAGCTGTATTACTTCCTTAAATGTCTTGCTTAGTGCCCCCACTGAAACATCTGCCAGTTCGTACAGTCAACATAACTCAATTTCCACATACTGTACTTCCCACAGATCAAACTTTCACTATATGCACAAACTTCCTATCATTTTACCATCCAATTGCCTGGACTTTTGTAAAATGTCAGATAAGAAAAATTCCAGAAGTAGCTTTTGCTGTGTGTTACTCTCCTATTGCTGAATGATAAAATACCACAAATTAGCAGCTTTAAACAACGCCATTTATCAGTCATAGTTACGTAGGTCAGAAGTCAGGCTGGGTGTGACGGGGTTTTCCTCTCAGGGTGTTACAAGGCTGAAATCAAGTTGTGACTGTAGCAGCGGTTCTCATCTGGACTCGGGTCCTCTTCCAAACACACTGGTTAATGGCAGAATCCATTTTCTATGGTCATAAGACTGTGTCCCCACTTTCCTCCTGGCTGTTTATTCATCACTGTTTTCAGCTCCCAGGGGCTTCCCTTCTCATCACCTCTTCAATCGTGGATATTTGCTTTCTTCCAGGCCAGCAGGAACACCTTTGACTTCCCCTTCTGTGACCAGCAAGAGAAAAATCTCTGCTTTTAAAAGTCTCCTGTGATTCTAGTAAACACACCTGGATAATCTCCCTTTCTTAAAGTAAACTGTGCCATATAACATAAACTAATTGTGGGAGTCTAAGTCTTTCATTTCCACAGCCACTGGAATTATTCAGAATCTGTATGACAGAGGAATGAAATCTTGGGGACTATCTTAGAATTTTGCCTGGCAAATACTGTTAGTGATTGCTAGCCAGAGAAATGCCTGATTTTCCTGTCTTTTTTTGTTCTTATTTTTCATTTGGCTCCTTACCTTTGTAAAACTCTATCCAATTGAACTGTCATTCAATGTTTAAAGCCTTCTAAAAACTCTGATAAATATCTGTTAAAATTTTTCGAAAAGTCTAAAGAACTGGTAAAATAAACAGAGTACTAAGAACCAGATATATGTGTGAAAGTGTCAGAATTTCACTTACTAGCTGTTAGAGCAGAGCCAGTAAGCAAGGTAGTTATGGAGCCCTCTTAGTCCATTTCCACTGTAAAATTGGGACAATGATTGTTACCCTCTAGACCATCATCATTGTCTAACGAGTGTATTAACTTTCTTACCACAATGGTAAGGCCAGAGTGGTCAACTAACAATTTCTGTCCTTTGTTTTATTTCTATTTTCTTTCCATTTTGGTTCTGCTTGGTTTGTATTTAAATGCAAAAAATCTCCAATAGAGGAGTCAGATCAGATTTTGTCTTACAGAAAAATGTTACCTTTCCACCAATATGTTATTCTCAATGGGCTTTAGAATCCTCACAATGTATCACCAATACCAGCAGCTTGCCTGGAATTGAAGTGCTATTATAATCTTTTCTGTCTTAAATGCTTATTATGGAAATCACATGGACCCACACATGGATCATTAAAATAATAAGTTACATACTTGGGGCACCCACACTATATACCTTGAGTACTTTAAGTATTGATTATGGGAGGTGACTTATTTGTAATGTTTTTGTCCAATACATTCAATACATTCTGCTTATATAGCTTGGTTCTAAAACTCTCCCATGCCTAGTAGAATAATTTTTAGCTGAATTTCCTCTTTTTCCCTTAGTATATTCTCAGTGATGTGATCAGATTTGTTCCCTAGTTCTCCTTCTCTGCTTTTTTTTAATCTTCGAGTAATTTCTAATTTTAATTAATGACTTAGAAATTCAAGTGCCCCTCAAATTATTCTTGGCTTTGTTTTTACTTTACAACTGAACTTCAACTCTTGCTAGGTTTTCCAATTCTCTTTCACAATTTCTTCATTTCGAAAAAAAGAAAAAGCCCTAAATTACTGCTTGTTTTTTCATTCATGAATATAGTTTTGTCACTTAATTGTGCAAGATTTGTGGGCAAGTTATTTCCTTGTAAACACATTGTGGTGCTTTTAAATGACTTTGAGGGTTCCCCTGGAATGTTGAGTAATGTTTTTAAAAATGTTTTAAGCCCATTCTGTCAGTTTTTGCTGTTTCTTTGTTTTACTTTCTGTCATTAAGAATTTGCCTTCTGATGAATACCTTTTAGTTCCCCTCACTTTCACTAAAATGTGGAATTTGATCTTGGCAAATTACCCTTAATTTGTCATTCTTTTGACCACCACACAGAACTAAATCTATTATATTTTATCCTCCTTGAAGTTCTAAGGGAATTTAATCTTGGAAAGTCATTTATCTTCTCCAAATATCTGACACCAACATTTTTGTCCTGATTAAAATTTCTGCCAATCTATATAGAGACAAATGTAGTGCCTTATTATTATTATTATTATCTAGCCTAGTTTTGTTATTTTTGCTTTGTCTACCGTATTCAGCTCATTCTTATTATCATAGTATTTTGCCACATTTTTATTCTTTAAATACGGAATGCCTGCTTACCAAAATTCCATTTACTTTCTTTGTCTGGCAAGTAATTTTATCCTGTATGACTCAAGATTCAAACATTTTGAAACACTCAAATTTGGTAATTTAAGGAGAGGTAATGACAGAACTATTCACAAGAACTCAGACAGTGTTTAAGAGAAACACTTAAATGAATGGTACACTGGCCCAGGGCTACTAGCAGTATAGAGCCACCAGGGGCAAGCAGCAGAAATTAGTGACTATGCTGGAACCCTGAGATAGCTATATGCTGAGGGTTGACAGTATCTACAAACTTCAGTGAAAGATGAAACCAACCACTGCAACCCCATAAGATTTGAATCTGGGGAATAAATACTCCAACATGGCTCTCCTTCCTCTCTAGTTTTTTGGTGGAAATCCCCACTGCTTGAAACCCAACAGGAAGCCAGGAAAATAAGGAAATCCGTGTAGCACCTTCTCTCTATTCTGAGCAGGAAGAGAAGGATAGACAGTGAACATAGAAGGGCAAACTGAGGAAATGCAGCAGAAATATGTTACCATTTATACCACCATCTCAATTCTTTCCTAGAGAGGTTGTGGCTTAGGAGTTGCATATCCCAAATATTTGTGCTTGTTCAATTATTTTCCCTTAAGTTAGGCTCCAAAATAAATACCATTCGATGTCTCTATATTTTGCCAAGCATTCCACACCACTATGGCCTCTGAAATTAGTTTGAAAATATCTATGCATTCCCCATTAAGATGCAACTTGATTTCACCTCTCTGGGAAGCCTTCCATGTACTCCATGCAGAGACTCTGAATATTTGTTGTTTCTTAGGTGCAGTTCTGAGAAGCAGCAGCATCTAAAATATTATCAATGAAACAAATTCAGTCTCTTCCTGTCAACTGAAATTTGGGTACATGGCCTTCTTACTGTGTTTTCCTAGTGATGTTACAAGATGACAAAATATTAGCTCAGGCCTTGTTCTTATAAGCATTGATGCTATAATATTATCTGTTTTATCAATCTCTAGCAATTTATAACAACAGTAAGGAAAATGAATCTAGGAAATTAATTCTTATCTTATTAAGTTTTAATCTTTCTTTTCAAATATAATACATGATAAGTCAGCTTTGCTAATGGTTTTATACTGTCTGTTATAATCTTACCAGTGTGTTCATTCTATTTTTTTCAGTTCTTCTGTACGATTTGAGGGATTATAAAAAGTCTCCACTGACATCAAAAAGTCTCTCCCAGTGGCTTACCATAGTGCCTGAAATTTCCATCTTCAGAGAAACTTTTCTGATATAGGACTTTATCTCAGAAAGTGTTTATTAAGTGGACTTAGCTTACCTAAGAGAGGTAACATGTTGACACATTCAGTGATCAGCTTCAAAGTCATCAGGCAAAAAGAAGGAACCATTGGTGTTTTGATGAAAGTTCCTGTTTAGAGAAGCTAACGGCTTAACCTTCAGCTGATGGAATTAACCCCAGCTTTTATATCCAACATATTTCTAGTTACAGGTAAAGCCAGAGGAGCATAGAGATTGCCTGTAAAAATTTCTAAAGCTGAGCTGAGATTTAGTCTCTTATCTGAAAATTAAGCCTCATGCATCTCTGAAGTCAGGAAGTGCTTAAACAAGACCCTTGGATAAATGTATGGATTGGTAAATTTTCATAAGGGATAAGACTCGGTAAAAGTTCAGAACTAGAGGCAAGGCCTAGGGAGGTAACTGTAGCTACAGGATAATAAGACCAGAAATAGGGAAAATAGGGTAGATAGATGTTCAAAAGGGAAATGGTTATACCACAAGCACATTTTCCCCACTCCCCAGTTAATCAATATTGGGCCCTATCTTTCAGTGCATAACTTATTGGCTACAGAACTCAAACTTATTCTTTGATATTTTCTTTATGATAATAACTCATACTTTTTCAATATACAAGGCAATGTTTTAAGCTTTTAACAGATACTGCTTATTTAATCATCACAGTAACTCCATAAAGTGGGTAACACTATCTTATCCATTTTACCCATAGGGAAATTAAGGTGTCAGAGCAGTTAAGTAACTTATTCCAAAATGAAACAATGGGAAGTAGCAGACCCAGGAATTAACTCTTGGCAATTAAAGCAGGCTTTAAGCTTAACCTCTACATTACACAGCCTCTCACGGACACAGGGAACAAACAACCTATCACTCAGATAAATGTGTGCTGCTGGGTGAACAAATCACATCATCCTCATCCTTCATCCTTCTCTGTGGTCTCAGTGTAGAAATGGGCAATAGCAGTCATTACCGTGTCACTTTGAAAAGGTACTAAGCTAGGTCCTGAAGCCTAATATGGGTAAGACAAAAAAGCAACAGTAAATGTAGCCTAGGGAAATTTGAAATGAACCATCTCTCCCTCCTGCAACCACCTTTGGAAGAACACACCTGGGGCAAGAGAAGCCACTGCAAAGCAATCCCTGCCATCAGGTTTCTGCTGCAGTTTCCTGCCTCTGGCAGCCTTAGGGAGCAGGGAACATCTGTAGCTGCTACATGCTGCAAGGCCTTGTGTCCAAGCCTGAGAGAAGGGTGTTCCCCACTAAAGCTGGACAATGCTAAACATGACACTGCCAACTGGAAGAAAAAAACCCTGTTCTCACTAATTTTCCAGGATATTGTTTCTACCCATTTATTCTTCTGTAAAAATAGTACAGGCATAAAAAAATAAAAATAAAAATCCCAAGTTAAAATAGTCCAACAGAATACGAACTTTTGTGAGAAGAGGAGAGGGCTAAAATACCTAGGGAAAAAAATACCTTTACTTTCACCTTTTTCTGCTTCTATATCATCACTCTTGTGCCTGACATACCTAAAGAGCCTAATCTTTACCCCACTAAGGTCTCTGTATCTATTGCAGGGGACTCTTACAAGAGGTCTGAGCCACCTTCAATAATTTGTTGTTTTAAAACACGCCTTTTCCTGTGTTGGCTGCAGTAGAGAATCCGAAGATAAGTGCAGAAGTTGAACCCTGGGACGATATAGAGCTTTGTGTGACTTATGTCACTCACATCACCTATTAATAGGTACAAATGAAGGCCTCTCTCTGTTATACAAAGACCTTGGCATGCATTAGACCATCTAGGTCAGAATCCTGACTCTCCTACAGACTAGCCATGTGACTTGGGGGAAGTTACTTATTTTTTTCATGTCTCAAGTTCCACTTCTATAAAATGGGGATATTTAGCGGATGTACTTCTTTAGGGTTCTTTTGAGGATTACATAAGACAAAGAATGTAAATAACACAGCATAATAACTGGCATAGAGCAGTTGTTTGATAAAAGTTAGCTATTATCAAAATCAGATATACTGGGCATGGGAGCAATAAAATTAGTTGTCTTGAAAAAGGGCCACACACTACTCACATTGCCCTGGAGTCAGTGTTTCCACATTGCTCATGCTCTCCTTCAGCCTGAGATGCCTCTCCTCCTAATTTCTACCTATCACAATCATGTCAGACCCAGCTTTAAAATATGATTCTGATATGGCTAAGCTTTGAATTGTAATCCCCGGAGAGAGACCTGGTGGGAAGAGATTGGATTGTGTGGGTGGTTTGCCCCATGCTCCCCATGCTGGTCTCATGAGACTAAGTGAATTCTCACAAGGTCTGATGGTTTTATAAATGGTAGTTTTCCTCCACTGATACACGCGCTCTCTCACCTGCCGCCATGTAACACGTGCCTGCTTCCCCTTCCACCAAGATCGTAAGTTTCCTGAGGCCTCCCCAGCCATGCAGAACTGTGAGTCAATGAAACCTCCTTTGTTTATAAATTACCCGGTCTCAGATAGTATCTTTATAGCAGGGTGAGAATGGACTAACACAGCTTCCCTCACAAAACTTTTTATATGCCTGAGAGGCATTACTTATCCTCTCTTCAGACACTACATCACACCCCCATGAGTGGACTCTTTTTTTTTAAATGAAAGATCCCTGTTTTTAGTCATGTTTGTAACTCCTCCAATTTCTGGTACAGTACCTTGTACACAGTAGTACCTAGCCCATTCTTGTTAAATTTTATTAATCTACAATATATTTTATTCATTCTAAGCTATGAAATAGGCTCACATTATTTGTAACTCCCTGCTCCAAAGCTATAAACATAGAGTACAATGTATGGTTCCTTTCAACAGTCATACGGACATCATGGGCACACCAGGCATATCGCCATTCACAGCCTCAGTTAGAAATGACATCCACACAGGGGGTGGCTGTCCCCAGGATTCTCACTGTGGCTTGACCTTCACAATCGTGTGCACTTTCTATGGCAGTATGCAGATTTGCTCATATTCTGAGTAAGCTCAGTCAGTTCAGTGCTGTGTTAAAGCAATTTGACCGAACAAATGGCAGTTTAGTGGGTGGGCCTGCTGTAAATACATTTAAGGTTTGATAACATAAATATGTCTGGTGAAAAATAAAATTGGACCAAATGACTAAATATTTGCTTGGGCATAAAAAAACAAAAAGAATTTAAAATTGTCACAAACGCACCCAAACTTCCTGATCATAAATGTAGACTTGGTTTGCCTGGAGATTGAGTGCAGCACTGCAAATCAGCCTCAGCTTATTTTAACACTCATATTTCCCACACTAATTCAATCCACAAACCTCCAAAATTAAATAGGAACCAGAGCTGAGAAGTGGGTAAGCATCATAGGGCATCTTAAGAGACTGCCTCTGATTTATGCGTCAGAAAATGTGTGTGAGTTCTTCCTGATTTAAATCACCAAATAATTTATCCACTGTTTATCAAATATAAAACAGAGCTGAACTTTCTTTTCTCAACAATCAAATTTATAAGTATGAAAAGACGCTAACACCTGAGGATAAATGTTAAGAGAGAATGTGTCAATGAAAATGGGTGATAGTTAACAATTAATTAGAAATTTACATATATCCATATTTTGAAAAGGAAGGGGAAAAACTCCTGAGGAAACACAGTCAAAAATATTTCCTTGGATATGTCAGAGTTATCTCATAAAATTTCTTGTGCAGAATATTAATAGAGTATTGAATTAGGTCTTTTATGTTATAAAATCTGATCTCTGTCAAGCAGTATGAATTGGTCCTGGGATGTCAAAAACTCTATCACATTTTATTTAGCTATAATCTTTTAACTCAGAACAAGCTTATGAGGAAATCATTGCTTCAAGATATGTAATCAAATATGACAATACTGTTTTAACTAGATTCCTGAGATCTCAGACCAGAGCCAATATCAAGCAAATATATCAAATAGGTGACAGTGGCCTTTGGCATTCCCTTTCCTCTCGTGGCCCAGCACTTTGTTCCTTGCAGTTACTCCCTCTCCTTGGGTGACCTGGGTGGCCTATGATACTTACTTTCCTCCCTCTCAGAAGGGTGTCTTTGAAATAGGGAGGGAGAAGGACACAACTCAGTGTTTCCCAGTGACATTCCAAGGAGCTAGATGTTATCACAGACTTCTCTAAAATAGGACTTCAGAGTCAAATAAACTTAGAAAATGCTGCATTGGACAAAGTATATTTACTCGTTTTTGCAAAATTTCTCAAAACCTCTATAACACTAATGTGAGCTGAGCATCTTCTAGAGAAGGATATTTCCTAAATTGGGTTAATTACAGCAAACCCTTTCCAGTAACATCTGTTAACATCTCACTTTTTGGGTAACACTGATGCAAGGGAAAGAGTGAACGCAGGACAGGTCTCAGTTCAAACCTTGCTTCTGCTACTTAGTTGAGAAAATTCTCTGAGATAAGGTTTTCTCCTGAGAAACATGTGGCACATGGAAGACATTCAGAAAACAGTAGCCATGATTTAATTATGTGGTTGTTAATAATTGTAGTAATAATAATATGTAGAGATCCAGGGAGCAAAGTATTTTTAAATACTTTAATTCCCTTATTTGTAAAAAGCCCTAAGCCGATGAAAGGGAGGGTAGAAGGAAAACAATCATGAGCCAATGTAGGACTGAATAGATTAAAATGAAATGTGGGGCTGGAGACAGGCTGGGCAAATAGATGGTGTCTTGCTGCCTCCCAGTTGGCAAGAGAAGGGAATCATGCCTAAGTTAGGAGTGCAGTGGGGTGGAAATGGACAAGGCTGCGAGAAAGAAGTGGGAAGAGTTCTAATTATCAAGCCGTTGCTTATAAAACATAAAAAAAATCTTAGAATACACCTGATTTAAAAGTCATGGAATTCAGAGTCTTGGCTTAATGAAGGAATTAGAACCCAAGCATTCTGTCCCAAAACAGAAAGGGCACAAAGTGTCCCAAGACCAAGGGATGGGAGGGACATGCATGGCTCACTTTACCACTGCATAATGGGGATGATAATGGTACTATTGCCATTTTTGTGAGGATCTAAATCGTATTAAAGCATGTAGAGCCCTCATAACAGTGGCTGGCACACAATAAATGTTAGCTGTTGGCATTACCTTTTTTTCTAAAATGTGCTTTCAAATGCTAATCCTGGTACCTAGGCCAGTCCAGAAATAAAGATTGTTTCACACATTTCTACTGCATACCGAATTCCATGGACTATGGAGCTTGCTGAAAGAAGCTAAGTTCTGTCATAAACGTTACTTGGAGTACAGTGTGCTTTTTAAAGTCAGTGGGACAATCCACAGGGATAAAATAAATACAAGAAATAAACCAAGGGCCTCATCACTGCAAAGGTGAAAAGGAGGCGTATTTTATCTATTACATGATAAAAGGGCCTTCCTTCTACTATGTCCTCACTCCCATTCAAAAATCTACTTGATATACCTTCTCATCTGGACAAGAGAATTAATCTGATGAGTTCATCTCAACCTCCTTAAGGGCTGAGTGACTCAACTGCATCATTGAATATTTGGAGGAAGTTTACTCACTTTTTTAAATTAAGAAATTGATTTTTCTCATTCAAGTTGATAATACTAACACTCACTTATTGCTAACATCTTATATGCCAGGCTCCTTGCTAACTACTTTACATGTATTATCTGATTTCACCTTCCCCACAGTATAAAATAGGATACGGTCTCTCCTCCCTTCCTTATTTTATAGATGAGGAATCTGAGTCTTGGACAGACTAAGTAATTTGTCCAAAGTCATTCATTCACTAAATAATAGTAGAGCCAAGTCTGTCCAATTCTAGGGGCTACACAGAGCTGCACATCCAAGAAATTTACTACTCAATATCACTGCCTTCCCCTTCTCTAAGTGTTTAAAATTGTTTTAAATAAGAAGTAATTGAAAACAAATTATTCACACTGTTGTCATCTCAGTCATTGCCAATACTGCCACACAGCAGAACATGAATATGGCAACCAGGTTTGTGTTAATTAGATTAGTTCTTCATTTTTAAATGACAAGCAAGTATAGACAGTCTCTCTTGGAAATTCTGAAAGGATCATCCTAGTCCCATATTACTCCATCAACTATATCAACAATCTAACAATCTAAATACATTCATTATTGTTGTAATTTAATCATGTTGGTGATTGTATCTGTGTGTGTGTGTGTGTATGTGTGTGTGTGAGAGAGAGAGATTATGTTAAGGATGTTTCTTTAGACCTAATATATTATCAGACACACTGCCAACTTTTTACCAGCTCAGTTTTTTGTTTATAATGCTTCTATATACATTATTTTATTTGTTCACATAACTTCCTCCTTTTTGTTTTCAGTAGGCTCCTTTAGTCTTAACCAGCTGACTGGTAAAATGAGAGAAATCGGCAAGTATTCTACTGAAGGCCACAAGCCTCCCACATGTAAGTGGGACCCAATCCATCAGGCTAAACAGACTATACATGGCCATTCAGACTGTCTATCCCATTTATTTTTGTTGATATGATTTCGCATAAGAGTTATAGAATAGTCTTTCTAAATGTGCTTTTGTCTCTTCAGTCAAATAAATAGACCCTATATCTTTTAAACTTATTTCTCTTCTTTAAGACATCACCAGTACTAACACAGTCCATGTCTATGTGCTCTGGACACCAAAATACAATTTCATGCTTAAAACAATTTGCTATATCCCCAACGCCAAAAGACTGAATTTCAAGAACATATAAGACCATCAAGATATGACCTCCTATCACTCAAGCCCTCCTTTTGAAATACCTCTTCTCTTTAGCCGGCAACACACCACAACCTTTTTTTCCTTCAATTTTTATTCTAAGTTCAGGGGTACATGTGCAGAATGTGCAGGTTTGTTACATAGGTAAATGTGTGCCATGGTGGTTTGCTGCACAGATCATTCTATCACCTAGGTATTAAGCAGCATTCATTAGCTATTCTGCCTGATGTTCCCTCTCCCTGATCCCCCGCCTCTTACAGGCCTCAGTATGTGTTGTTCCCCACATGTATCTATGTGTTCTCATCATTCTGCTCCCATTTATAAATGAGAACATGCAGTGTTTGGTTTTCTGTTCCTGCATTACTTTGCTGAGGATAATGGCTTCCAACTCTATTCATGTCCCTGAAAAAGACCTGATCTCATCCCTTTTTGGCTGCGTAATATTCCATGGTGTATATCTGTACCACATTTTCTTGATCCAGTCTATCACTGATGTGCATTTAGGCTGCACGTCTTTGCTATTGAACGCACCACAATCTTGATTATCTTTCCACCTCACCATCTGCTCCTATCCAATCTCTGCTAATTCTTTATCTTCCCTTCTTTGATTCTACGGTGCCTCCAGACTCAGGTCACATAGTTTTCCAACTATATTGATTCCCTATGTGACCTCATCCAGTCCTTATATGTAATCCATTCTCTAATTGTTCCCAGATTTGTATTCCTAGCTTGGGCCAATCCCTGAACTTAACTTCAGTCTCCTGGATCCAACTACCTTCTCAACATCTCCACTTAGACACCTAATAAACAACTGCAAAGTCAACATGCTGAAAACATATGGATTTACACAATCTCAAAAGCCACCTTCTTCCACAGTCTTCCCCATTTTAATAAATGGTTCTGCTACCAAATTTGTTGTCAACTTGGACCTCTTTCATTATCTTACGTCCCATCCAATATATCAGCAAATCCTATAAGCTCTACCTCAAAACATCCCAAACAGACCCCTCATTACCACCTGCAACAACACCACCCTGGGCCAAACCACCATCTTGGCTTACTAAGGCTATTGCAGTATTTTTCCAACTGGCCTCCCTGCTTCCATCCTGGCCTCCTCTATAAGCTGTTCATCACACACACACGTGAAGGAAAGTTTTAAGTCAAATCATGCTAACCCCTGGATAACTCTCCAGTGCCTTCCTGTCTAACATAGTGAAAAGCTTCAGATCCATTCTTTGGCCCTCTCCCCAATGGCTTCTGGCTTCTCCCTTGCCCTTACCTACTCTCCCTGCCTTGCCCTGTCCCACAACCACCACACACAGCCCTAGTTACATTGGCTTCTATGCTGTTCCTCAAAGACATAAGATGCCCTGTGAACACAAACCACACACAGTACAATAAAATTCCTTTAAAGCAGTTCAAAAGGAGGAGTCCCATCATCTTATTGTAAAATGCAACTAGGTGTATGCCACCAAATTATAAAATAAAGTATACTTTTCATAGTTATTCAGATTACCTTGAGTTTGCTTGCTCTATCGCTGCAGTCAAAAATCACACACTCTAAAAATTTTATTAAAATTAGCACTGTTCCTCCTAAACAGTCTTTTCCACCTTGGAAATGTTTTCACTCAGGAGAGAAAATGTGGATATGAACCATAGTCTAGCAATATTAGTATATTTGCATGTATAATTTTATAAATAATGGCTAATATTATTGTAAATACTCTGCTTCTTAACAAACACTATTAATTTCATTTGAATATAAGATTCTTTTAACAAGGTCTGAAATTTTTCTAGATTTGTTTAGAAGTCTTATTTCCACATTATTAGATGTCTATTATTTTTTTCTTCGTTGCTTGGTTAGTGTTTGCTGGGTTAGGTTTCCATTGTTCTTGCTCCCAATGTTGCATTCAAGAGAAATACTTAGGAGCACAGAGTGATGACTTCTTAGGGCAATGTCACTTGACCAAAGTAGTATCTTGACAGAACTTAGTTGGAGTTTGTAGAATTATCCAAGCTAAAATATTTTTGTTCTATAAAATATATTCTATTCTTCTGTTCCTCTAAATTCAATGTATCTCCTTTCATTGTCTGCCTTCCAGGAGGCTCTGCAAGATTGATGGAGATATTAAATCCCCAAACTAAAAGAGAAAAGCATGTGAATGTGAGTTTTCAGTTGACTTTAGAGGAAATATATTGCTTAATAGAAATGTACAGGAAACAATGATAGTGGGCGGTAAATCCCAGATTAATTACATTTATTTAATATGCTTTAGAGCCAATGCAGATAGCTGAACTTTTATATAAAGCACTATAATTTTATGATTTTTAGTACTAGACATAAATTTTCAAACACTTGTATTGGAAAACATGATTTTGCCCCTTATTACCAAAAGCAACATTGCTCTATTACAAGTGTATTAGATCTCTATCCCCACATATTTTATTTCTTGATTTCTCAAACATTTTTTATGTTTTTTATAGTCAACAGTACACCCCAAGTGTTGGAAAATTTGAAACTGCTTAAATAACAAATGTGCGAATTCACAATGATATTCTAAATGATCCAGGAAATGTCATTTTAAATGGTAAAATCAATATGTATTTTGGTTCATTAGGAAAGTACATAATGACTATTTCTAGCATCTCCTCAGACTCTGTTTAACCAGTATGTACTGTGATGCCTGGCCTGAAGCACTTCTATTTTTAGTTCTAATAGAACAGTCTTAAATTGCTTATTTTCTGTTTACTAAAGTCATCCTGTTTGTTACCATGGAAACTATGACAAGTGCTCTAGCTAACTATTTTATTAAATGAATTGGAGACATAGCTGAAGAAGCTGAAGACTGAAGGTGCAGCTTGCCATTCCTAAGGCATATTTTCCATCATCTGTGAAACCATTGCCACATTTATAGAAAATATGAAATTAGTTATAAATAAAGTTATCCACATTTCAAATTTGGGAAGCTGTCCACATTTGTATTATAATTAGCACATCTGCATTATAAGGAACACATAGGCATTCCTAACTTACAAAGAGTCTTTCTAAAAGTATATCTGTCAATCAATTTCTTGGAAATTAGAAGATATTTACCCATAGAAACAATTTTATAAATAATTGTTAGATCTCCAGGCCTACCCTCAAAATCCCTTCCCTATGAAGTCCTTGATCTGTAGCAGTCTCCATAACAGCATTTGTTCTCAGCTCTAGCAGCAGGAGCCAAGATGCAGGATAAGAAGAAAGGAAAGAGTTTTCTTATGCTGACTTTATTAGAGCTTACATAGGTCACCATTTGGGATACTTGCATCTACTGGCCTTTGCAGATGTTAGGGCTCCCAAAAAGATCCTTCAGCTGTTTGCCCGGCCCCTGTCTCCGGCCTCCTGGCACTTGCTCACATTTCCCTGTGATGTTTCATGCCAGACTAATCTTGCTCTCAACCTCCCTCCGCCTCTGCATTGAATCATCATTCTCCTCAAGATTCAAGGTGGTCTCAGCTAGTTGTGAAAAAAAAAAGCAGTCAAAATGGATGCATTTCCTAAATCAGGGGGGTCTGATCTTTTGGTTTCCCTGGGCCACATTGGAAGAATTGTCTTGGGCCACACATAAAATACACTAATGCTAACGATAGCTGATGAACTAAAAAAATAATGATAAGTAAATAAAATATGCTCAATGTTTTAAGAAAGTTTACAAATTTGTGTTGGGCCACATTCAAAGCCATCCTGGGCCACATGTAGCCCGCAGGCCATGGGGTTGGACAAGCTTGTAAATGACTAAGAACACTTTCTGAAGTTTTGGCATTTTAAAAATACTTTATTTGTAACTTAAATAGCTGGAACTGAAACAAATTTCAAGCCTGTGAAATTTCCATTACCTTGACTAAAGAGCATATTCAGAGGGTAAAAGTGTGAGGAAACTGCTTTGAGGGAATTCTAGAAGTCAGCTGCAAGGAGTCAGTCAGCAGTCAGTTGATTTAAAAGAAGTCTACTTTCCAAGTGTATGCTCTGAATCTTGGACCTGTGGGTTTCTGTTGGAAGATGGATGGTGGTGGTTGATTGCAAACTGAGTCATACCTTTGTTTATTTCATTTCCAGAGAATTCTAATGAAATATATCTTACTAGCCCTGTAATTTTGCTTTTAGAAGAATATCATCTTGAAGAGTATCATCTCATGAAGAAGATTACTAACACAATAATATAGACAAAACTTTGTTCTTATTTTCTAACAGAATAAAAACCAAACAAAACCATTGTAATTTGGACGTTGTGAATTTTGCACAGAAAAGAAAAGAATTACTGTAACATATATAAGATAGAGTCAATAATTTACTATTTTATGTCCAATAAATTAAAAAAGAAAAAGCACATAAGTTGCTTATTGTTAAAATCAAGATGACATGAGTTGCCTTCATTTTTTATACAGCTATATTTTATAGAGATTCAGATTTAATCAAAATTTATAAGAAAATGGTAATAATTATTTCTAGAAAGTTAAAGAATATATCTTTTTAAAAATTAACTATCATAGGGATGGGTGTGAAAGCAAATAGAATTTGATATCTCTGTTTTTCCACAATGTAGTAACTGAATTTATTTGTAATATTTTTCTGGAAAGACATATATATTTTAAATGAATATGGTATGCAATAAAATATGAAGTAAAAAAGATCAAATTATTTTTTAATATCAGTGATCATTTAAGATACAAATTTCCTTAGGAGTATATTTCAATTTTAATGTTACTTTATAGTTCAGAATGAAGGCATATTTTTAACTAACATTCATTTTTAATCTCCTTAGGATCCACTTTTATTTGTAACACTCACATAATTCCAGTGAAAAACCAAGAGGGCGTGGCTATGATGTTCATCATTAATTTTGAATATGTGACGGATAATGAAAATGCTGCCACCCCAGAGAGGGTAAACCCAATATTACCAGTCAAAACTGTAAACCGTAAGTAAAAGCAATGTGTACTCAATGCTCTTGATAATTCTGCTACTGTAGTCACTTTAATACAGTCTTCATTTCAATTCAGTTCTCAAAATATCTTTACATTTGAAGTAAAATAATTTGACATGAGTAAGCCATTAGCTCATGTTACCTTTTGGTACCTTCCAAAATTTATTGGCTGCTCTGGAAGCCGTTTAACTTGGATATAATATAATGTATTTAACCAGTCCCCTGACACCTGATGGACATTTAGGTTGTTTTCAAACTTTGTCTATTACAAACAATGCCAGAATAAATTCTGCTTATGTATTTTCATATGGATATTATTGGACAAATGTATCTTCAGGGTCCTTTAAGTGGGATTCCTGGGTCAAAGGTGGTGCATATATAATCTTTTCAGATACTGTCAAATTCTCCTCCACATGCTTTGAACCATTTTACACTACCACCAGCCATGAATTAGCCCTTTTCCCCAAAACTATGCCAACAAAGCGAGTCAGAATCCATTTTCTCGACTATTGTCATTATCATAAGTGAGAAGTAGTACCTCAATTAGTTTTAATTTATATTTATTCTATGAGTAAGGTTTATAGATTTAAGCACAAAGGACATTTCTTCATCAACTATCCATTTCTTTTATACATTTTGGTTGTTTTTTCTCTATCTTGTCAATTTGTAAAGTAAGCTGCAAATAGCTTACCTAGAAAATAATGCGTCTTTTATCTTTTTCATAATTTTTGTTATTTAAAGGGTTTTTTGGTAATGTGTCTACATTTATAACTCTTTCCTTTATTGCATCTGAATTTTTGAGACATAATTAGAAAAGCTTTCACCACTCCAAGGTTCTAAATAAATCACTTCCTTTCCCCGGAACTTGTATGATTTCATTTTTTAGGATCTCTGATGCATTGTAAGCTTATTTTGGTGTATAGTGCAGAGTATACAGTTAATTTATGTTGTTCTCAATGGCTCACTCATTGTTCTAACATTATTTATTAAAAAGTCTATCTTTTCACCGGTAATTTAAGATGCCACCTTTATTACACACTAAACTTCCATATGTGCTTGAATCTATTCCTGGATTTTCTATTCTGTTCTGTTGATCCATCTATCCCTCAGAATCATACAGTTTATATATATAATAAATAACTAATATAGCATGATCCCTTATTATTTGATATTCATTTTCAAAAGGTTGAGGTTATTTTTTGATGAATTTTCCATGTGAACTTTAGAAGCAAATTTTCTAGAGCTACAAAAAATTATTTAATATTTTTATTGGATTCACATTAATTGTGTAAGTTAACTTGAAGATAATTGATGTCTCTATAATGGTGTAATTCTATTAAAAATATAGTATGTATTTTTATTTTCTAAGTCTAATTTTTGTGTCTTTCAGGAATGTCTTAAAATTTTCCTCACTTGTTTACTTTGCTCCTTGGCATGTAACTTTTGTTGTTGCTGCTATTATAAATGGAACTTTTTTCTCATTATATTTTCTTATAAAAGTAACTTTTCTTTCTGAATACACTAATTTTACATCCAACTATCTTAGTGAATTCTTAGTTTACAGTGACTTATACATTGACTTTTATGAATTTTTCAAATATTCTATCACATAAAATAAAAATTGTTTTATATTTCCTTTCCAATTCTTGTACATCTCATAGTTTTCTCTTGTCAAAATGTGCTGGCTATTACCTCCAAGGTATCATTAAAAAGAAATCAACAGTGAACACTACGCCCTGGCTCTGATTGCTGTGCGAGTGCCTTTAATTCACACATTCCCCATTAATTGAAATAATGACATGTGAGTTGAGTTGTATGTGCTTTATTATTCTAAGAAAGTTTCCATTGACTTAAATTTTTTAATAATGGGTGCTGAAATTTGTAAAATGCCTTTTTTAGCCTCTGTGGAAATGAATGTATTATTCTTTTCCTTATTTTTTTGATATATTTTATAAATGAAGTTACTAATATGAACCATTCTTGCATCCCTGGAAGAAGACACATTTGGACATGTTATATTTCATTTTGTAATATGTTGTTGGGTTCTCTTAACTCATATTAATTTTGCAATTTGCATCAATATCCAATAGCGAGATTGATCTATAATTTTTGCCTGCATATGTGCAATTTTCTAAGGTGTTGGTATCAATATTATAATTCCTTCAAAAAATAATTGAGAGTTTCTTCTCCTTTTTGTACAGTATTGAAGCATTTAAATAGTTTGAGGATTATCTAGACTTTAAAAGTTAGGTGTGATTCCCCTGTAAAGTCATCGAGGTACTTATTTGTGGTAATTGTTTGTGAAGTAGCTCCTTGACAAATTTATTTTACTTCTTTAATAATGGTCTACTCAAATTATCAATCTTAACTAGTTTCAGTTTTGCTAGACATTATTTCCCTAGAAATTATTTCATGTAAATATTTAAATTTTGTTTTAATAGAATTATGCAAGGTAGTATTTTATGATTTTTTTAAAAAATCCTCAGTTCCTATAGTTTTTTTCTTGAAATTTCTCATTTCTTTTATTATTGTTTTCTCCATTTAAAATTGTTGATTAATCAGTAGCTTTTTTCCCAAAGACCTAACTTTTTATTGGTTTATTAATTCTATTAGTTTTCAAACTCACAAAATTTTGCTTTTATATGCTTAATTCAATTTTTATCAGCTTACTTTGTTGCCTCTTTTTCATTGCATTGATTCATTTTCATTCTTTCAGTTTTTTGGTATATGATTTTAAGGCTATATATTTTTATCTAAGCACTGTGTAAGCTATACCCCATGAATTTAGAAATGTAATATTATTTTTCCTAGAAAATATGCAACTTTTGTTTTCCTAGTTTTTAACTTGAGTTGTTTAATATAGTTTTTAGTTTTCCAGTAGGAAAGGTATTTTTAAAGTATTATTTTTTGTTAAAAACTTCTGGTTTTATTGTCTTACAGTCATAAAATGCTGTTTGTATTATTTCTCTTTTTGTAATGGTCTAAAATTTTCCCATGGTTTATTATTTGATCAATTTTCGTGACTATGTCATGTGAATATGAAAAGAAAGTGGTATTACAGAATATCAAGCTACAAAAGTTGATATCTACTTTTTAAAACTCTGCCTTATTATTATGCTGTCTTCTATATCCTTATTTATTTCCTGTCCTCCAGATATGTCTTGGGTTTAAGAAAGTGTATTAAAGTCTTCTACTGTTAGAATATTTCTTGGTGTTTCTCATTCTGTCTCTTGCAATTTCTGTTTTATGAATATTGCTGCTCTTGTTTATTTCATAGATATTCATGTTTCTTAGGTAGCGATATATTTTGTTATTAGTATAAATTAGCATTTAGCGTTACAAAGTATCTCATTTTTGTTTACTAATTTTCCACCTAAATTCTACTGTATCTTAAATCATGACACTTGAGTCTTTTCTTTTTTTCATTTTCTTTCTGTATTTTAAAGTCATCTTTTAGTCATTTGCCTTGGTTTTGGTTGTGTCTTTTTTATACAGTGTGCGGTTTTTATGCAACGTGAAGCTTTTCTTTATTGCTTATAAGAAAATGATACTTCTACTTTAATTGATTATAACTACAATAGGTATTTCCATTTATTGATGCAATTGATGTGTTTGTTTTCTTGGTACTAACATATTCTAGGTTAAATATACTTTCTTGAAGTACTTCATTATGTTATCTTTTCTTTGCCCTTTTAAAAACTGGTTTTTGTTGTTGTTTTTCTGGTTTTGGGGTTTTTTTTGGTATTTGGGAAAATTTATATTTTTTTCCGCCAGTTATCTTTATAAGAAAATGTTATATACTCTCCTTAACTCTTTCCTCTTTTCCTCAGTCAATGTATTTTGGTTCCCTACTTTGAGCAAAAATAAAATTATTATGGCAAAAACCTCAATTATTTTGCACCAACCTAATAGCTTATAATCCTTTTCTTCTGCTTCCCACCATGCAGTTTTCGTCAACAATATTCTGTTTCTTAAGGCTCATCTTTGTGCTCCTGAGTATCTTTAGTCTCCTGCCATTCAGTGTGTCAGTTTAAAATAACATCACTTGACTCTCATCCGTTACCAGTAAGGCACTCAGTGAGCTTATCTATTTTCTTCTCCTCTCCCTCCCATTTTGTTGGGATATGGTATTTCTAGCTTGTCAAGTAGGTAATGTGTATATACTTCTTACTTTTCTTTTGGCCTCAAATTTCTAGTGAAATGTATTCATGACTGTCTTTTTGTCAGAGATTCCCCAAACACAGCTTCTTAGATGAAGTATATCCCCTTTGGGAAACGTGTGTGGGTAAAATATTTTCAGAGTTCTCTCATGTTTAACATGTTTTTATATCACTTTGACATTTGAAGGACAGCCTAGATAGATATGACATAGTATTTGGTCCATATTCTATGCCTTGTGACTCTGGTCAATATTGTTTCATTCTTTTCTTACATCAACTATTGCTGACAAGTAGTCTGACATCAACCTGCTTGACTGTCCATTGTAAGTGATTCTGGTATCTGGGGTCTTGTGCACTTTTTAAGCCCCTTCTATTGTCTCTCCAGGAACTGGTGCTCATGTTACAGACCTGCTCTTGAGATTTCATACTCAGTGAGAGGCCCTCTTCTGCTGAAGGTGAACTCTGTTTAATAAGTGTTCCATCACTCCAGGGAGACTTCTGTACTCCTCTTTTCTTCATTTAGTTTCACCTTGACTCTCTGTTGCAGTGTGCTCTTCTGAGCCAATTATGCTTGTATTAGCAAATTCCCCATCTACATGTAAATAAAAGTCTGTAAGTTGTCTTTCTCTAGTTACTGTATAAGCATGGTTTATGGGTACTTTCATTTGACTCCTCCTTTATTAAATCTCAAAGTTTTATATAGGGGTCCATGAGGATTTGGTAATTTAGATATCTGTCATTATCTATGGGAAGCTGGAAGCCTTATCACAAAACTTTAATATTTGAGAAAGGAAATTGTTACACTGTGTATGAATTCAGATAGAAAAATAGGCGTATAATGAAAAACATGGTCCCAAAAGCCTATTTTGTAAACCTAAGTATAATACCAAATCAAACATACCTCAGCTGATAATTTTTCTTGATAGCAATTTTTCCTTAGGTATGTCTAAATGACAGTACAATATTCTTTTAAAGCAATATTGACACAAATATATTAATGTAATATTCTAATATTCTCAATGTTTTTCCCTGAACAATATTACACTTGGAGAAAACTCTATCAGAATTACTAATTCATCAATCTTCCAGGTGACATACTTAGAAAAAAAAAATTGAGCTACCATAAAAAACTTCTTACCCCAAAGTCTTGATCCCAAAATTGATGACTCTTTTGATTTTCTTATACTTTCCACTAACAAATGCGATCATTAATGAATGATTCCTGGGAGTACACTTCTAATGTCAACCTCTATTTGTCGTGAATACCAATAAGGTAATTTCTTTGGATGGTGGATACCTAGTTTAGTTTCTTCACTGTCTTCTCAAATTCTCATATTTTCCCATGGAATAGTTGTCTTTCATGGTCCATCAAATTGGATGGAAGTGAAAAAGGGAGGGTATATCAGCAGCATGGCAGAGAAGGGGACTTTTAAAAAAGATAATGTGTCCATTTAAAACTGAAATATAAATGGAGAATTGAAACCTTGGTTTCCTAAATGGAAGATAGTCTTTACAGTAGCCTCCAGGATATAATATACAATTTATGCAACTTTATATTGTGATTAAAATAAAGTCTTATGTATAAGTTATAACAAATGCAGTAGAGATTCTGCTTCTTATTTTCTGAACATAAGTGGTTTCCCTATGCTTTAGCTGTCACTCATACAGGGAATCACTGGAGAGAGTACAAATATGCAGATAAAATTATTTCCAGAGCATTACAAAGACCCATTATTTACCACCTGTATATCGGTTTTGATTACACCCTTCTGTCATTATATGACCTAGATTTCCTTTTACTTGGTGTCAGTTTTTGAAGAATCATTGTTAAATCAAGCAGAAAAGTTAAAGAGAGACAAATTATGCTTGATACCTTCTGATACTACCCAATTTCTACTTCATATTTTTTCTCATCTTTGGCAAACCCCTGCTGATTTTTTTCTTTGAAGTATAATGTTACTACCAGTGTAAAATAATGATACTGTCTATTTCAAACCTTGTTGTTCCAGTGATAGCCACTTAAAAAAAAATAAAGAATAGAAAATTCTGATGCACCTCTTTTAGCAGACACATCTTAACCTTCAAAATTGTAATATTATTACTTCAAAACCTACATTGTAACTACCAGCTTTTGTATCACTTGAAATGATCTGAAATAAAAATATGGTTACAAAGAAGTATGCAATGGTATTCACGAAGGCGAATTTTAAACTGTCATTTCCCTTTAACCAATGCTTACTCTCTTACTAAAGTGTTTGTAATTGTGTGTGTGTGTGTGTGTGTGTGTGTGTATATGTGTGTGTGTGTGTGTGTGTGTGTGCGCGCGCGCACGCACTAGCATGTCTCAGAGTGGTAGGATTTCAGTGAGAGTAATAAGAAAAAGGTTGTTGTGTGTTTGGGAAGATGTTACTTTCTGAAAATTTAATACCTCTATTGAACTAGAGACAAAGGAAAAGATGTGACATGACTACACAAGAAGCATAGCTTCAAACGAAGGGAGGTATTAAATTATGAAGATTAAGTAAAAGAAAAGGAGGGAAATACACAGTAGAAAATATGGATTATAAAATGGTATTATGATACATTGGACCCCATACATCCTGAAAACTTAGAGATTTCTTTTATATTGAATTAAGTGGTGGATCATTTCTCAGTACAAATACCTAGTTTCAGAGCCAGGAACTCTACACAAGAAAAGTGAGCAGCTTTCTCTCAGAAGACCTAATTTTTCATAAACTTATTCTCTGTAGAAGACATGGAACTAGCCACAATTAGATGACTTATGTCCCCTGAAATGAAGCCAATACAGAAGAAAGTGTTATTTTGATGAATCTTGCTATCAAATTTTGATAAGTACTGAATAATTGAGCCAATTAATTGCTACATAATAGATATAAATACAAAATAAAAGATGAAATTGAACATTTTCTCACTGAAGTCTTCTGTAAAAAGTTTGCAATCTACAAAATGGAAATAATACAGAGTGAAAGAGAAAATTGTGCATTCCCTACCAAGCATAAGGGGCCACATTTAAAGGAGCCAATAGTAATGGAAAAGTGTGTTCTCTTCTTTTCAGCTGTAATACTTGATGATGTAGAATATATGTGAAAAATGGAGGAGAAACAAATTATGCATTCTTGTTTACATGATTAATGCCCGAGTTTACTGGCATCGAGTATAAGAGGTTTTCACTTTTACTGTTTTAAATAAATTATTTTTGTTTCATTTTAAATTATTGAAAACTATATTTGAATTTTGTATGTCTTCTATAGCATGAATCTAGTATCATACTCTGATTCACACACAGATGCATGCACACTTTTGAATTTTCTAAACATTTCTTGAAGGGATTGGGGAAACCTAAATTAAACAAAAATTGGTACTTAAATTGGATTCCCTTCTTTTACATTCCATGTCACCACATTCCCTTGACTCTTTCCACCTCTGTAACAGCTATATCAGTACCATTTGCTTGTTCCTCTTACTCTACTCTTAAAAGCTGTTTGTTTCTCCCCTGGGAGCTGCTTTTAATATTCCTTCCTTCTTAGTCATCTCTATATACCCTGCTTAGGCAAACTCATCCTTTACTTACAGGGTAAAGACTCTCTCACAAATCAGTATCTCCAGCTCATATCTTTCTTTAGGCTTACTTACAACCTCATATATCCCACTAGACATCTCCTTTAGAAGATTTTAGTATTTCTGGGCGATTTAGCATTTCAAGCTAAGAACTGCCTTTCCATCTTCAGCTACCATCCATTTCATTCCACCAAAAACTCTTCCTTTTCATACATTATGAATAGAGTCATTATCCAAAGCTCCCAAGCCAGAAACCTCGGCATGATACTGAACTTCTCGTTCTCTCTAATCCTCTATTCTCCCAACCAAAGGCTAGCCAAGTCTATGAAACACATCTCTTAACTATCTCTCTCATATAGCCCACTATAATTTTCCTACTCAGACCCTCAACACATCTTTCTTGGGCTGATATAATAGTCTCATAATTAGTATTCCTTCTTTAAGCTTCTTTTCTTCAGGATTACATGTTATATTGCTGTACACCACATCATAATACTCCACTGTCTGTATCTTCTACAATGCTCCTCTATTGCCTAAAATATAAGACTCCAAAGCCCTATGCATGCATAATACAATCCACCTATCATGATATAGCTTCTGATATTTCTTCAGCCTAATTTCCCGTCACATCCCGTATTTTAATGCGGGTTCCTTGAAACTACCTTTCACTTTATGCCACCTAATTTGTGTAATGTGGTGTCCCCTCTACTAAAATGCTTTCCTTCTTCTAGCATACCTATTCCAAAGGACTCTTCATCTGTGGAGCATTCTTAACTCACCCACATGGGTCCACATATTCCTGCCCCTGTGACATCATAATACCTCATACGTGTCTCTACTACCACATTGGTCACATCTGTTTGCTTAGTAAATAAGTAATATGAATGAAGAAGGCCGGGAGTAAAAATACAGAGAGAAGTAAAGACTGGAAAACTGGAGAACATCTTTATCTTATTCAAAGTGGCCCATAACCCTTCAGCTGTACTTCATGGCAGGGACATTTTATTTTCTTCCATATAGACCTAATATTTTACTAATAGTAAGTATCTAATACATGTTTGTAGAAGACATAAAAGGTTATTTTTTTCCTTTAATAATTAAGCTACTTTTTTCCTACTGAATGGGCATTACTCAGATTGCCTGCCGATGGTTCTTCAAGTGTGAGACCATAAACATCACCTTGCAATGTGTTTGAAGTGTAAGTTCTTGGGCCCTACACCAGAACAACTGATTCAGAAATGCAGAAATTCACCAAGCTGTGTTTTAACCAACACTTCAGGTCGTTCTGATGCCCAAGAAAAGTTTGAAAACCATGGTCTAGGTTAATGAATGTTTAAATAGAACTATAAAAATGAATTTTAAGTGGAAATAAATGTAAAAAAAAAACTAAAATTTCTGAGGTATCTTATAGTAATTTTTTAAAGTGTACTTTTTCATTTAATCTTATTAAGGTACTATAAAGGATATCCATTATCTTTGAAAAGATTAAAATTACACTTTCCAAATCAAAGAGAATTTTACTTTTATGCTTACTAAAATTTTGAATAATTCTAAAAGCTTCAACTGAAGCTAAGCCTAACCACACAAAATATAGTTGATAATTTAGGCAATTATCTAGCTAATTTAAACCACTAAAATTTTATTCATATGCTTTGGACTCAATACTCTAGATAATTGACACATAAAATACACATTTGCTTCAATAGCTACATTACTGCCTCAAATTTGTATCTCAGTTTTTAGACCTCAAGCTAAGGAACAAAGAAATTTTTCATAGAGCTGGTTTATAAAAGGACTTTTACAGTGTTTTTACTATTCTCCACTGGAGCTGAAAATCATTCTTTATTTTGAAGATGAAGAGCTACAATAGAGTAATATAGTTTCCTATTCAGTAAGCATTACTATAGAAACAATCTCTTATTCAGATTAATTTAGTTAAAGGTTTTACACTGTAACTAATGTTTACTATTCTCATGTATTTGGAAGTTTCCTCTTTTTAAAGATTAAATTTGATATAGAAAAAGGAAACATGGCATGGTTGCAAAAAAGAAATCTGAGGAAAGTTTAGTCATAGTTGCAAAAAATTTTATGTCATGTGCCTCCCCCACCCCCCAGGATCTGAACACAGTATCTATTTCTAAGATCAAGAAAATTGCCAGTAGTTGAAAATGTTGCGGGAAGTCAGGGACCCCAAACGGAACGACCGGCTGAAGCCATGGCAGAAGAAGGTGGATTGTGAAGATTTCATGGACGTTTATTAGTTTCCCAAATTAATACTTTTATAATTTCTTACGCCTGTCTTTACTGCAATCTCTGAACATAAATTGTGAAGATTTCATGGACACTTATCACTTCCCCAATCAATACCCTTGTGATTTCTTATGCATGTCTTTACTTTAATCTCTTAATCCCATCATCTTTATAAGCTGAGGAGGATGTATGTCGGCTTAGGACCCTGTGATGATTGTGTTAACTGCACAAATTGTTTGTAGAGCATGTGTGTTTGAACAATATAAAATCTGGGCACCTTGAAAAAAGAACAGGATAACAGCAATGTTCAGGGAACAAGAGAGATAACCTTAAACTCTGACCGCTGGTGAGCCAGGCAGAACAGAGCCATATTTCTCTTCTTTCAAAAGCAAATGGGAGAAATATCGCTGAATTCTTTTTCTCAGCAAGGAACATCCCTGAGAAACAGAATGCGTCCCTGAGTGTAGACCTCTGAAATGGCCACTTTGGGGTGCGGCTGTCTTTTACGGTGGAAGCTGTAGGGATGAAATAAGCCCCAGTCTCCCATAGTGCTCCCAGGCTTATTAGGACGAGGAAATTCCCACCTAATAAATTTTGGTCAGACCGGTTGTCTGCTCTCAAACCCTGTCTCCTGATAAGATGTTATCAATGGCAATGAGTGCCCAAAACTTTATTAGCAATTTTAATTTCACCTCCGTCCTGTGGTCCTGTGATCTCGCCCTGCCTCCATTTGCCTTGTGATATCTTATTACCTTGTGAAGCACGTGATCTCTGTGACCCACGCCCTATTCCTACACTCCCTCCCCTTTTGAAAATCACTAATAAAAACTTGCTGGTTTTATGGCTCAGGGGGCGTCACGGAACCTGCCTACATGTGATGTCTCCCCCGGACACCCAACTTTAAAATTTCTCTCTTTTGTACTTTGTCCCTTTATTTCTCAGACCGGCCAACACTTAGGGAAAATAGAAAAGAAACTACGTGAAATATCGGGGGTGAATTTCGCCCGATATCTGGCTGAATTTCCCCCGATAGAATAAAATACATTATTTATTCATTAACAATGGATGTTAATGAATGCCCAAATTGGTATATCCACACCAGAGAGCCCCCATGTGAGTATCATTTGGAAGATTGTGTTACCTAGCAACACCCAATCAGGGACAGTCCCTATTCATACATACATACAGCATTTGGGTAACTGGTATCTGTACCATTTGTGTTTGGAACAGTCCTTCAAGAGAGTATCTGTTTATGTGATGACTACATGATCATCCATGCTCAATTTTGGTTAAGATGTTATCACTTTCACAGAACTTGAATGGAGTTTTTAATTTGACATTTACAAAAGGAAGAAATCTATCAAAAAGAAAGTATGGGTATTGCATGCATTGATTTATTAAGCTGTTATTTTAAGCACATAGAAACTTAATTAGGTGTGTATTATGCTGCTGTGTTTGCTTTCATTCCCAATCCCCTCTCACTGAGAGATTTTAACTCTAAGATGCTGAAAGCAGTCCACTATCTTGTCCTGTCTTCTGCCCTATCTCCCTTATCCAAATTCATGTTTCTTGCTTCTTTGCTCTTGCGATGACCCAGCCAGATCACAAGCAATGTCCCTCAGATATTGTCAACATTTGTGAACATGTTTACGGGAGTGCTGTTTTGCTGATGCAGCTCCTGTAATTGTTCTCATGCCTTGCTACAGCACTGACTTCCTCCAACCTCCACTTACTGCCTTTAACTCATAACTTACAGATTCCAATTTGGTCCTATCCTCACTGCTCACTATAAGATCTTGCTTTTTCTTTGGTATCTAATACCCTAGGAAATGTCACAGGATTCTTAGTCTTTCATGGCATTGCTGATCGGATCTGCTCCTTTAAAGAACCTCATATCTAGCTTCAAGTTTACTAGGTCAGTAGAGTCCCTGGTGATCTTTTGTTATCACTGACACCAGGCCCGCGCTGGCTACAGTGGCCCATTTGTCACCCACTAATCAGGGTACCCACTTAGCTAAAACTGAGTTCACATTGAATGATAATCTTTCCCAGTCTAGCTGCTATCTACATCATTCTTTGACAATATTCTGAGTTGTTCTACCAGCTCATAGGCAACGTCATATACCTTCCTACATATGTAGGAGTAGGAGTAGGAGAGACTCATGTCCTTGCGGGATCCCTCTATGAAAATTTTCTTCCTAAAAAGAAAAGGCAGCTATGTTAGTCATTATCTCTGTTTATCCCACCAAATTTTTCTTCTCTCTCTGATTCAGGAGTTAAAGTCGTGTTTCTCTGCAAATCCAGGGTTATGTGGTTGGAGAAAATTTTCACACTGATTTTAAGGCTTCAAATTTAATGTCAGGCTTGTAAGTACTCTGACATTAGAAGGATACACAGATACCAATTCACACATCCTTATTTTGTGTGATAATAGCTGATTGTAGGCTTAATTCAGATCATAATTTTTTCAGGCCAAAAGATGGCTATATTTCTCTCTCTGTACTGGACACTGTGGCCCTAAGCCCAGACATCTTCCTTAGGGCTGAGACAGCCCAGCTGCTGGAAATATCAGCTGTTCCGGGTACACTGCTGCCCCTCCCTGGAAATTGTGGTTTAAGGCAGGAAACTACCTTACCCAGCATTATGGCCTTTCCCGTGGTGTGGCTATAACCAGTGATTGGTAGACACAGGGATACAAAGGCCAGGTACCCTGGCTTCAATTTGGCAGAACTCTGAAGGGGCTATCCCTGTATTTGAGCTCCAGGAGGACTGGCCAATGCTTCAGTTGCATTTGAAAAGCAGTTTAACTTCCTCTTCTTAATCCTGCCTTTTTAATAGACATAACCCATGAGAGTACTCCCTAAATAAGCCTTTTCACAATCTACTTTGAGGAATCCAATCTAAGATACCCTCCCACCACTGCAACCTTTTGTGAGGAGACAGATCCCTGCTTATGGCCTTTACAACAAACCTCACTTTACTCCCCGTACAGATCCTCTCCTATTTCACCATGGTCTCTAATTTGCTTGACTACTTGAACTTAAGTTTCTCTCTACTTTTCAGTCCATAATTCAACCTAGCAGAACCAAGCAGGAATAACCTGCTTCTAATTATATTTAATTGGGTTTTTGCAGTAAAAATATGACATAATCAAGGTTCTAAGAATTTATAGAAATGATGAAAAATTGAGTGAAGGAAATGGTTGGAAATTTGCAGCTGTATTGTGAGAAAAATCAATGATTGAAAATAGATGGATAATTTTGCAGAGATTTTTTGTTTTTCCACAAGAAAATGATTTGTTTCTAATATCCCTGTATGTAGTCTTAAGTTAGAAGAATTGGTTGAAGTCAAAAGTGGGTGTAATAGTTTTCTTCCAAACTGTAATAGATGAGCATCAATTCACACAGGAAAGAAGTGGGGAGAGAGAGAGAGAGAAAGAAAGAGGGAGAGAAAATAGTAGCAGCAGATTGATGAGGTCTTCTCAAACTGGAAAAGTTTAGTAAAGCCAATTTCTAAAGCCCCATTACCATAGGAAATAGGTTATAAATGTAGTTGTTATCATTATAATTTTATGAGAAATGTGACTAGCACAAATATGTAAGCAGATAAATTCAAAACTAAAAGGAATATCAAGAATCAACTAATCCTAGGGGATCTTAGGGGAGGTCAATTTTGAAGGGCTTTCGTTGGAGAAGGGTGAGTTAGTTATTCAACTTCTGAAATCATAAGCAAAATTGTGTGTATGCATTTATCTACATTTATTTCAAAGAGAAATCAGGATTTTCATTAGATTCTCATGTAGATATTTATGACCCAAGAAAACACCAAACCTTGGGTAAAACTAAAATTAATCAAGGAAACTGCTGTTTTATGCTAACCTGACATGAATTTTCTGTATGAATTTGGCAAAATATTTAACATTTTTGCATGTATAGATTAAAGTGATAATTATAGACTTTTCACAGAGAAAGATGATGGGAATATCTATGTTTTCTTGGTTAAGAACTAAAAAGTTGTTAGTTACATATGCCAGGATTGATGAAGATGCAGCCTCTAAATTTATATTCAGCATCTTCACAAAAATGACATGTCCTGAGAAAGACATTATAGTAGTAGTTAATTATAACTACTATAATTATATTCATGTATATTAACAACTATATGCCTTCTTAGATGAAAAGGATGTGTTTAAACAAAATTATAATCATGTAAGTAGTTTACCAGTACTTGTAATTCTTTCTGGAAATATGTAAAAGTATGTGCAAAACTTTATTCTGTTTCTCTTATTTCACATTTATTGAGCATTATAGTAAATAGGTTAAATAGTATCTATTTTAATTATTCAAGTTAGAAATCAAATATAATAAAATCTGAAGACTTAACTTCCAAGGATGATTTTCAGTGTTAAGATCCATAACAGGATTACACTCATCTATGTTTTATATTTCATACCTGAAAGTGCCAGCATTGAGCAAAATTCTCAATGTGCATTCTTTCCAGATGAACTACAGTTAGACAACTAAATCTGTAATGCAATATAACATGGTCCTATTAACCTAGTGATGCAGAAAAGACCATCTGTACCACACTGGATATGACTAAACTATAGGAATAAACTAAATGCCTATGTAGTAATTAATTTAAGAAAGCCAGTGAATTGTTTTTTAAAGGAGTAGTGTAAAGTAAATGATGAAAAATTAATAAAAGTAGTCATTGACTTTCAATGCATCGTAATAAGCTTGCAGAATTGATTTGTAAACTGCTTTAAAACTCAATTTCATGTGCATTAAAGACTAATCAAATGACTTCAATGCAGTTCACTGATTTTCAACTTGGCAATTTACTTGAGCATATAAAAGTTATTAGTAGAGATATGTAAGAATGCTTGCAAAACAGTTGTCACGATGCACTGTTACTTAATCTTATTTGCGCAGATTGGTTACTCTTATCTTTGTCTTATTAATCTAGAATGTTGAATGTACTTGTGGTTTGTCTGTACATTGTCATGTCTTTTACCACAGAGAGAAGTAGTAGAATGATGGTTACCAGAGGATAGGAAGGGTAGTAGGGTAGGGGGTGGGGGATAAAGTGGGGATGGGTAATGGGCACCAAAATACAGTTAGATAGAAGGAATTAGATCTGGTGTTTGGTAGCACTTTAGAGCAACAATAGTTAACAATAATTTATCGAATATTTCAAAATAACTAAAAGAGTAGAATTGGAATGTTCCTGACACAAAAAAATGATAAATGCTTGAGATGATGCATATCCCAATTACACTGATTTGATCATTACACAATGTATTCTTGCATCAAAATATCACATGCACTTCATAAATATGTACAACTATATATCCATAATAATTAATAATAAAAATGTTTAATTCTATTGCAATGATTTGTATCACTATTAACTGCTAGACCACAAATGAAAGCTTATAATAATAAATTGGCCTTCTTAAATTCTCAAATTTTCTGTAACAGGTATTTTACATAAACTTCATCAATGAGTTAAATCAAGTAGAGAGGACATGGTATAGAGTTCACCATTTTCCATGAACTATTGAGTTCTACTCAATCAATACTTTTTGTTAAATATCAGTCAGTACAATTCCAAGAGGTTAAGATTGTCTAATTATTATGGCCAGAGCAATTAAATATTCTAGTTTTCCTACAGTCAAAATTGAGCACATTCTGAGTTCAGTTTAGAATCTGTTTGTGAAAATTCATTTACCATGCCAAGTCATTCAGTCAGAGCCGGGACTCAATGGTAAGTAAGCAAAATAGCCTGGGGCCCTGCCCTTCTGAGGCCTATGGTCCAGTCATGGAAAAAATGTTAAACAGAAAGTCAACAAGTGCATAGTTATTAACTGTGGTGAAAGCTATGAAAGGGGTGGTAACCTGTTCAGAAGGAAGGAAAAGCTTCCCCATGAAATCACTTTGGTGCTAAAATCTAAAGGATGAGCTCAGTAGGTGAAGTAAAAAGGATAAACAGAAAGAAGCCATGAATCTGAAAGAAGCACAGACCTCCAGGGGAATTAAAATTCCATTTGACTGGGTTCTAGAGAGCAAAGAACAGAGATGAAGTTGCAGGATGGAGAGAGTTTTGTCTTCCATCCCCAAAGAGAAAGTTATTGGCAGCAGGGGAGAACAGGGGAAGGGTGGAATTGTGCAATAGTTTACAGGATCATATATTAATTTTTCTTTCTTTAGAGATAGGGTCTCTCTCTGTCACTTAGGCTGGGGTGCAGGGGCTCAATCATAGCTCACTGTAGCCTCGAACTCATAGGCTCAATCTATCCTCCCCCTGCAGCCTCCTGAGTGGCTCGGACTACAGGCATATGCCACCATACCTAGTATTTTTTATTTTTTTTGGAGAGATGGGGGTTCTTTCTATGTTGCCCAGATTCATCTCAAATGCCTGACCTCAAGAGATCATTACGCCTTTTCTTCACAAAGTGCTGGCATTACAGGCATAAACCACTGTGCCATCCTCTGAATTGTTTTAAAAATAAAAATTATTATTTTTAAGGGTGGACAATAATGGTACAAATGTGAACAGTGATAGCATTTTCTTGCAAGAAATTATGTGAACCAGTGTAGTAGCTTGGAAATATGTAGGAGCAGTGAAGATGAGAGAAATGAAAACAGACATTCAGGAGGTGAAATGAATACAATTAATGGATTGATATTAATGGAATATTGGGGATGAGTGGAAGAGAAAGAACAGTATCTAGAATGGTGCTCAAGTTTCAGGCTTATATGACTGGATGGATTGTGATGCCGTTCACTAAAAAAAAAAAGAAAAAAAGAAAAAGCCTGGGCTTGGAGGGTCAGATTATGAAACTGGACTTGTTATAAGATTGTAAGATGTCTTTCAAGTGGAGATGTCGATGAATCTATTAGATATACAGGTTTGGAACACAGAGGAGAGGTCTGGGCTGGAGATAAATATTTAGGAGTTATTGGACTGAAGACAGAATTGAATATGTGCATGTAGGAAAAAACCATCCACTGGGAGAGTATACTCAAAATGGAGAAACGTTCGTGAGTTTTGAGAGTGTTCTTCCATGTTTTAGAAGCATCTTCAGTGCATTGAGGAAAAGTTCATAGTAAATATATTAAAGATAATGGTATCTATGACATTTAAATAATATAAGAAGGTAGTTAATATTGCAGCCCAAATATTTAAGTTGACTGACCATAAGGTCAGTGTGTAATTGTAAAGCCATGGATAATGTGGACCTAGACTACTGTGGGGACAATAAAAATGACAATCTTTGCATTTTCTTATAAATCATACTTAGAGAAGCTTTGGCTTACAGATTATTGTTTGGATGCTTTCTCCTGTGTTTTTATGTTCTTTGAGGAGCGGAAGTTTTACTTTATTAGTTTTTTTAGTTTATAAACAAATTCATGCTTGACATAAAAAAAGATATATAAAGAAGAATGCATACATTACTGCTTCAAAACCCACCCACTGAGCTAGTCAACATTAAAAGTTTGAAGTTTTTAATACAACATATATGAACAAATATAAGCTTTTGTTTTTTTGATGAAAATTATGTGAACACATGGAGCTTAAACTTGCTTTTTTTACTTAACATTATATTTGAGCAACCTTTTAAAGAATATCATAGGATTCCAAATAATAAAAATGCCATAATTTATTCAGTAATTCTCCTTCTAATGGATAATCCAATTGTTTCTAGTTTTTATGCCTTTGCAATATCCCATATGTGGATTGCTGAGTCAAAATAAATGTATATGTTTTTTCATTTTAATAGATATTGTCCAAAGACTTTCCAAAGAATTTGCAGCAATCTGCAATCCCACCGCCAAAATGTCAGAATGCTCCCCAGCATTCTTTGCCAGCACTAGATGTTATGCTTTCTTTCATTTACTGCAAAATTGAAGACTAGAAAAATTATATCCTCTTGTTTTACTTTGCAGTTTTTACTACTAGTGAATTTATATACCTAACAATTAAAGTTTAATATTTTAATGTTATATTTATTAGTTAATATTTTAATTTTTAACATCTGCTCTTTAAAGTTTATATTTAGTTGTCCTTCTGTGCATCAGCCACTCTGAGATATACATAACATTATATGCCATACTATCCAATTTTGGAGCCAAAAAAAAAACAAAAAGCAGGAAAAAGAAATCTTTACCAGTACAGTACATCACTCTTTAAAACCAAAAGTCTTTAAGAATTCCAGATGGAATGATAAACCTCTCATACACAGTTGACCCCACTTTTCCCACCCAAACTCGACTCACAATATTATTCAATACAAATATTCTAAATATGCAAGGTCTATTCTTTACCTCACCTCACTTCCTTCCTGCCTGCTCCAACACATTAGCCCCCAGTCACCCACACATGTACATAGGCTATACTCACTCCTGTGTCTGTCCCTGGACTTATGATGCCTTGGATCATATTTTCTTAAAACTCTGTTCATCCTTCAGTTTCCCTAGAAAAGTGGATGTATAGTGGATGCATGTTTTTACTTTATTAAAACTAAAAGTCTCCTGTCATCCAAATACTTTTATGTCATGGTGTGGATCTAATCATCAGAAATATGATAAAATTATTTACTGTTTTCTTGCTACTTATATCATACTTCACATTAGTCTCAGAGAAGTTTTCTACAATATCCCCTATTCCAACTATAACCATTGATTCATAATTATTTTTACATGGTGTTTAAATATGAGTCAACAATGTTTGTTTTTGTTACAGGATTTATCATTTGCCTTATAATAATGCTCTCTCCTGTCTCCATTTATAGGAAAATTTTTCGGGTTCAAATTCCCTGGTCTGAGAGTTCTCACTTACAGAAAGCAGTCCTTACCACAAGAAGACCCCGATGTGGTGGTCATTGATTCATCTAAACACAGTGATGATTCAGTAGCCATGAAGCATTTTAAGTCTCCTACAAAAGAAAGCTGCAGCCCCTCTGAAGCAGATGACACAAAAGCTTTGATACAGCCCAGCAAATGTTCTCCCTTGGTGAATATATCCGGACCTCTTGACCATTCCTCTCCCAAAAGGCAATGGGACCGACTCTACCCTGACATGCTGCAGTCAAGTTCCCAGCTGTCCCATTCCAGATCAAGGGAAAGCTTATGTAGTATACGGAGAGCATCTTCAGTTCATGATATAGAAGGATTCGGCGTCCACCCCAAGAACATATTTAGAGACCGCCATGCCAGCGAAGGTATGTTTGATTTTTTTTTTAAATGGAAACATATATTAATGGGTAATAAATGATTATTTGCATATTGTTTTAAATTTCAACAATAATCTCTATGCATTGGGGAAAGAAATGTGATTAAAGGCTATTAAAAACCTGAGTCCTACACTCAGAGTTGTTACTGATTTCCTCTTTGAACCCTAGTGAGTAATTTAGTGTCTTCTGGCTTCTTTATCTGTATTTCTGAGATAGTATGATAACCATTATCTGCCTACCACATGGAGTGTTAATTAATTAATGCTTATTATAACATGTGCTTAGGTGATGAACACTATCATCTCAAGCATAATTAATTTTGCTGCATTTAGCAAATGATCATGCCCTAGGAAGAAAGAATTTGTGCCGTCAGAGGGCTAGTTCATTGACCGACTCTTTCCAAAGGGAGCAGCATAGGAACTGTGATATACTGAGTGATCAGAAAGCTGTAAGCTGACAGGGGTGCAAGGTAGGTAGGATGAAGGCGAAAAATTTAAAGGGAAAAAAATCCTGAAAGTCCTGATCTCAATCAAAATCAACTTGAAAATCAAATCAGAATTTATTTCTCCCTGGCCTCTTTATGTTCACATTCTTACATTAGCCAGTAGTGAAATTAAGGATCCTTAAAAAGCAATGGCAGAAACAATTTATCATGAACATGGTGATTGATAACATCGGTTAAGTACTTACTGTGTCTGAGGCAATGTAAGTGCTTGACACACATTAAGTCTCATTTTACTCTCATAAGAAACCCAAATTAGGAATCATTTTTAAGCCCTATTTAGTAAGTGAGGAAACAGAGGCTTAACTATGTTAAATAAATAGTATAAATAACTAGACTAAGATTATAGAGCTAGTCAGTGTCAGAGCCTGGCTTCAAACTCAGGACTGCCTGTCTGCATAGTCTACAATCTACAATCAAATCCAGGCAATCTTTTTCCTCCCTCACTCCTGCTCCTCCATGAAACCTTGCCATAGGAGGAGTCTGTTGAATCTCTTGACTTTCCCCAGGGAGTCCAAGAATCAAAGTTCCCGGCATGGGTACATCAGACCTGCTTTTCAGATTCCCATAGATTTGGGTTCTTGAGAGACCTGCTGTCCAGGCTGCTGCTAGTTTTGTCTTTAAAACATTAATTCTCAGTGTGAGGTATTAGGCACTTTGTCAGTTGATCACACTTATTTTTCCAGCCTCATTTCTAGCCCCAGCAAGACTCCCCTCCCTGCTACATACTCTATTCTACACCTGCACAGATATAATTTGCCTTTTCCCAAAAATGTAACATGTGTTTTCTTGCTTCATTACTTTGTTATGCCTGGAATACTCTTCCCTGCTTTGTCTCTCCTTACACTACCACTCAGCAGCAGGGACCCATTTCCCCCTTCCCAAACCAGAAGAATTAAATCATTTCACACTCGAGTGTGCAAACCAATATTTACATATAGTGTAGCATGGATTGCATTTTATATTTATTGTGTATTATATGTCTGTCATTCTTGTCAGATATGTAACCAAACAATTATGTTGCTGTGAGCTCCTCCAGCATAGGCCCTCTGGCATAGTGAGCTCTGCACCCTTAGTATCTAGCACAATTGTCTACTTCATGGCAGATACGCGATAAATATTAGTGTGACATTGAGAAGACCATGGGATGTTGAGGGGACTGTGCTTGTGAGTTCTGTTTCAAAATCATGCAGATCAGAAAATAATGAGTTATCTGCTCCATCATACTCTGAAGTTAATTAAACGAAGTCTTAGGAGTAAATCATATAGAGGATCTTTATCTAAAGGACACCATGAAGTAGAGAAGGCAGAAAAGGTGAAAGGAAGAGTTGGCAGGAAAAAGTTCAAAGAAAGATAAATCAATAGCTCAGAAAAAGATACCAGAGCAATTAGCACATCTATTTTAATCTGTGGGCCAAAGAAGGTCAAAAGGATAAAAGAAAATACAAGGCCAATTCCCAAATTGGATAATCATCTAAGGCCCTATCCCGTTTAGTAATGGCAGGCTCAATATTGCCTGACAGAATGAAACCACTAGAATTTGATCTTTGATCAGTGATTCCTGTGGCTAAATAGCAACAATAAATTCAACATAGTAATTCAAATGACCAGCATATGTTTTAGTGAGTTTAGTTAGTGTAGTCACTTTTAGCAATCATACTGACTTTTCAGAAATTGCCCTTTCAGAGATTCCCTAGAGAGATCCTGACTTCTATAATAACAGTAGTATAGTAAAATTCAAAAACAACAAATTTGAAAATCAAACTGATACATAATCAGTGCATTGTACTGACTTAGCCTGTGTTTGGACAGTGGTGCTGAGTAGTTTAGATTAGACTTCTTGATTTAACTTCATTGTTTTTAATTTATATAATATCCATTTAGTGCACACTGATACAATTATGAGAAAGAATGATTTAATATTTTTGGATTTCTCAGTACGGGTACTATACATAAACATTTGGTGCTAAGATCATCCTCAATTTTTCCCCCTCACCCAAAATAAGCTGTTTTCAAAAAAAACTTACTTTCTAACAGATTATGCTAGAGTCAACATGTGACTATAGATTGATAAATTCAGAGGGTATTTTCTACTTCATCTTTAGAGCAATTTTAGCTACAAAATCACTGATTAGCAAAAAGAAACTACATTTCCTAAGACTTTATAATTTGGTATATTTTAGAAATAGAGCCATTGATAAGGAAAGATGGAAAACTTTTAGAAGTGATTTTAGTTTTATGAATTCATGTAACTGATTAACAGGTGAAATCATGCACAAGATTTCAAAGTCTGATTGTTGTCTCCTCATTCAAATAAATAAAAATGTTCTCCCGTACAGGCTATCTTCACAGAACTTTAAATATTTTGCAGATATGTTAATGAATAATATTTTACCTTATCCTCTCATTTAATCCACATTATCAAGTACCTTAGAACCATACTTTTCAAACCATCTTTGATGAAGAACCAGAATTTTTTTTCTAATTCATCACTGACCAATACATTTGTGAAGTCAATAAAAATGTACTACTAGAAAAATAAAATGTGAAAAATAGACATAAAATATAAACCCCAATTGTTTTATTATTAGATTAATCAGACATGAAATTACTCTGCCAAACTGCTACAAAAGATTCTAAATATTTACTCCAATTTCTGTACTTGCATTGTCATGGAAGAATAACAAGCAGATCTCAGCTAAGACCAGTGCACAAGCCACACTCTGCCTTGGAAGGTCAAAGCTGTAATGACTATATAATGTAATGTTCTGTTAGTTTTCTTGGAATTGGTAAATCTTTACATATAATTTTTAGGTTTGATAAGTACAGTTATAATTTATAACTACTTGCAAGCAGTTGTTACTTTACTAATGGTTTTTGGACCTAGCTTCCGATAGACACATTCATTCTGAGTAATCAAGATCTCTTCCACTATCTCTATTTGTTTTTTGTGATTCTCTCAAAGAGGAAAGGGAGTTGTCATCTAAGGCCACAGTTTTATTTGTATATCTTTGTTCAATGCAGTGTCTACGAGCAATCCAATATATCACACTCTTAGAATTATTTCAGTTATAAGCTTTGAAATTATTATGATATATCCCAAGATTTTAAATGGGCACAGTGTTAGCATAGATATCAACAAAACACTGAACAGATTTTTCAAATCTTGGATATATTTGAATGGTTTTGATATGGCAGTGACATTTATTTTAAGCTTGTGTGTTTCATAGCTAGTAATGCATATTCTGTTAGTGGCAAGTATGCAACATTTAGATAGCTGATCTCAAAATAAATCTGAAAATATTTAACTTAGATTTTAAAAGAGCCCATTTTATTACAAATAAAATTTTTCAATATTCTAGTAATTACACTGAATTCATTGTGACATGAACAAAAATGTTTACGTTTTTTAAAACAATCTAATCTTTCATTTACTTCTTGCAATTATTTTTGCCTAAGAATGACTCTTTGAGTTATATTTGCTATTTTTAAAATATATATTGAAGAACATTTGGAGGAGGGCAGTTAATAAAATTGTGATTAATAATGTAAGTTGGAGCCAGGCAGAGTGGAGCCAGGCAGACTGGTGTGGTTGTAGTCCCAGCTACTAAGGAGGCTCAGGCATGAGGATTCTTGAGGCTAGAAGTTCAAGTCCATCCAGAGAGATATAGCCAGACCTTGTCCTGAAAGGAAGAAAGGAAGGAAGGAAGAAAGGAGGGAAGGAGGGAAGGAGGGAAGGAGGGAGGGAAGGAGGGAAGGAGGGAAGGAGGGAAGGAGGGAGGGAAGGAGGGAAGGAGGGAAGGAGGGAAGGAGGGAAGGGAGGAAGGGAGGGAGGGAGGGAGGAAGGAACTGTTATCTTAGAAACATTTTCCTTATTAACATACTAGGTTAAATTATGTGCAAAAAAATGCTTAACATGCAAAATGTTATTTGAGTATATTCTAAGTGATAGTTGAGTATCACTTCCTTTGAGTATATTCTAAGTGATAGTTGAGGAGACACTAAAATTAGCTGTTGACAAGGTTGAAAGTTTTGTCACAACTGCGGCAGCTGGGGAAATCTATTTCCCAACTGTCATAATTATAAAATCTGTACTTTGGAATCCATTTAAATTGAGATAAATGCTTCACATATTTAAATAAGAATGTATATTATGACAGATACTATTTTTAGTATATGCATGTTACTTGGTGGAATAGTACACAATGTTAAATTCAATTAAAGAGAAATTTTCCATCATATTCTGATTTCTCTGATTGTTTTTATAGAGGTAATTCAGTGTATATAATATAATTTTAGTCTTCTTTTTATATTTCTCTTTTTTTATCCTTATGTGCTCAAAACAGACAATGGTCGCAATGTCAAAGGTAATGTACAAACTCAAATTTCACCATCTGACGTTCAACGCGCCCCTTTACTCGGCATGTTAACTTGCCTGCTGTATGCCCTGTTCAATGCAACATCTTCATGCTGCCCTTAGCTATTTGGGGTGCCTGGTGGAGACATCATGGCTTGATTTTGCTACAGACATTGTTATTTCTCTGCTGTGTCACCAAAATGATCATGAGCTCCTTTTGCCTGCAAGAATTATAAGCCTAGGTTGACAATGAATACTTCCTAAATATTTAAATCACTTGGAAAAACACAAATATCAAGCTAAATATATTCTGATGTGACAGAGACACAAAAGCCTATTTCAGGAAAACAAAAATTTTGAGTGCAAGATGAAATAAAATAAGCAAAGTGCTACATGACAGCATCACTTCACTTGTTCCTCTTTTGTTTCCTCAAAACTAGTTTCACGTTCCTGGATGGCAGGGGGTATGGTTTTCAGCTTACTGTAGTAGTAAACTATATATGCATGATAGTTGTTTTCTATTTTTCTCTATTATATTTTAATCATTTTAATTTTGTTCTCTATTAGTCTGAAATCACTGGCATGACCTACAACTACCATAGGGTTATGTTTAACTGGGAATACTCTGGATAAATTTGGATTGGGCTGAAAATTTGAAATTCACTTCTGTTTTCTACTATATCATAGTAGATACAAGTATCACAAAATATAATAACCATATTATTATCATCAAATTGAAAACCATTGGGATTTGGTCTTTCAGCATAGGCCATGCATGCTGCTGTGGGTGTGCAAATGGTGATTGTGACTTATTTTGTGCATGTGTGTTGCATGAACACGTCTCCACCAGTAACCGTCATTACTTAGAATTCACTGTTTTGACCACTCTCTCCTATATGTCACTGGTACACTGACCACTGTGCAATTTTGTATATTGATTTCTCAATTGCTTCCCTAAAATAATTCAGAGCTGGTGATGGTTATGAATTAATAGCGCTAGGGAGCAAAGATGTTTGGTCAGCAACCTAGGGAAATTTGAAAATCAGGGAAATTATGGCAGTATTCCCCCAAACCCACTCCAATTTTATTTTGTAAGCACTTTAAAAGGGTCTATGCAGGTTGACCCCAATAGTGGGATGGGATTTCACCTACATCATTGTTCTTTTTTTTTTTTGACCTGTCCACTGTGATTTCTAAAAGGGAGCAAATTAGTGTCAACTGTGTATGGTGGTTTGCATTGACATAATTCAGAATGTAACCTCAAGAAGCAGGATACAGATAGTTCTTGCCAACTAGCTTTAGGATTTAAAAATTAGCAGTAAATTAGTAGGCATTAATTAATTTTCTAGTTAGTGATAAATGAACCTAATTTTTCTCAACAAATAGAAAATTGGACTTGTTTAACTTTCAAACTACTAGTTCACATATATGTCAAAGTACAGCTATTTTATTTTAGTGTCATAAAACAATTCATTTACTCTCCAACCTTTTTTTCTCAACTCTCTCATTTTTAATAGGAGTAGTCTTTGAATGCAGATATTCTTTATTTATTACATAGATTTCAGATTGCACATCAATTTTACGATCACAATTTAAACTATATGGTAGAATCATCAAAGTCAGAATTTGGCATTACAAATCTCTAAACCATTGTAGAAAGTTTTCACATATTAATACTTAAGAAGTTATATCCCCAAATTGGAGAAAACATTTGCAAACTTAATTAAATTTAATGTAAATTTTCACTCCAAAGTCTTCATTACTTTTTTCAAGCTCTGGTTTTGAAAACTATTAATAATGTTTAAGTGTCTGCCTCTAAGATTTTTCACAAAGCCATTGACATTTCTAATTAGGTACAGGACCCCCCAAATGTGCATTTTAAATTGTTTTGACTTTGCTTCTATACCAGATCTAAATAAAAGACTAAAAAATGCAGGTTTCTACACTGCTTTGTGTACAAAATGCGTAATTCTAATTAATTATTTCAATATTCAACCAAAAAACTTTTTTGGTTGAATTTAATTCTAATTATTTAATTCTGAATTAAATAAATAACTTAGGAATGTGTTGGTAATGTCTTCAACATCATCTGATTTATTCATGTCAGGTGAGGTATTGGCTAAATACCTTGCACAGGTGGTACATTTATCTCCAAAGAATGCCATTCTTTAACTTTCTCGGGAAGTCTGTGTTAGTGCCTGTTACACAAAGAGCTAACCTATATCTTTCTTTCTAATATGTATTTTTTCCCCTTCATCTATCTCTACTGGACAGAGATACTAGCTGACTACTGCTAATCATGATGCAATATCACAGTAAAAAGACAGCAAATTGGTACTCCATCTTTTTTCTAAAACTAATTTCCACTTAATCTTCTTTCTTAGGATCTATTTCGTTTCCCTTTAATAAATTTTCTTAGCATTCTGACTCCTTAAGCTAACATTTCAAAGTTCTTTGTTAAAAGTGTAAACCATTGTCAAAGAGTGGAAAAGTTATTTCAAATAAATTGCACATCCTGCATATACATATGTATGTATTATAATTTCTTAACAACTTCTCTAATATGTGAGGGGGTACCTAATCCTACCTCCATCACTCATATATTAATTTTTACCTCAAACTTGGTGGCTTTTCTATTTTGCTTTACAAGTCATCAGTAAAAATCTACCTCACTTTCTCTACTTCGTAAATAAGTCATAATACAATTTTGCCCCTTTAATGCTTCCACCTCCTTGTTATCTCAAGTAACCCTGCTTCCCTCTGACATTGGTGTGTTCCATTTCCAATTAGTCTATGAATCTGTCATATGACTCTGAAGTAAAACTACTTTCAAGGTTTGTTACAGTTTTATCTCCTCTCTAGCCTATATGACTCATAAATGAAATAAATTAATCTAATACAACTTGTTTCTCATAGGCTGCATTGGCCATTACCCAGTATCTTGTCATCTGATAAGGATTTGCAAATTGATTTTCAATGATAACAGTTTACTCCTGCAAATAATATGTCATGCACTGAAACAGACAATATGAAGAAAAATAATTTGATGATTACTTCTTATGCATCTTTCTAAGTGCTAAACTGGTTGCCTTATACTTATTGACAGTGTTCTTTTACAAAGTTTAATTATTAAACACTGCATTTGCATCTTCTTTCATGTTAAGTCACTTCAGCAATTTGGGTTTTATTAAACTTTAGCTAAATAAATTCAGTGCCCTAAGATATACTGTACAAATACCTGATGATTTAAAAACAACCTTTGTCTGTTTGGTTTCCTTCTTTCCTATAACATTTGGCACTCCAAAATGATTTTTTAAAGTAGCATTATTTTTTGTAATCTATCAGATGCCCTTAGCTATATTTCCAGCACCATCTAAAAGAAAAATATATTCTCCTTTAGCATCTCATAACTCATGATAAATTTAAATAGCCTCATCATATAAATTTTAAATATCTTTAAAATTCTTCCCAGTTGTTGCTTTAGCCTCTAGCTTCATGTCTAAATGTAGGTATTTCTTTGTAGTTGGAAATTGCCCTACTTTATGTTTAATCAGACCCTTGAAATACATTAAAGCACTCTCCAGCTGTTGGTTTAGTCTACTTGGTTACCTGTTTTCCACCTTCTCCTAATATATTGAAAAATGTAACCTGGTCATCCATCTTGCAAATGCTTTTCTGAAGAACATCAAGTCCTCCTCTATGCTTTTGCGTTTCACATGACTTTTATTGAATCTCTTATTTCCCTCTATTTCTGCCCATTCATTTCTTTTAAATTTATTTACTTTGTTTTTCAGGTTATTCTCCTTTCTTTCATTAGAATCCTAAATCCCATCTGTTCATGATCACTCTCAGTGAGGCTGCCTTTCACCTTTAAATCCTCAACCAAGGCCTCTCTGAATATAGACTTAGGAGGTAGGAAACCCTGCATTCTGGTCCTTTATTCTTATTCTTTTCTGGCCTCATATTCTGTCCGCTTACGTTTACAATTGGTGAAATAAGGATATTGTTAATACCTACCTTAGTTAAAATGTTGAAATTTTTTTCATTTGCATTTAGATGGGCTTAGAGGAACCTAAGCCAACACTGATCATCTTGAAGACTCTAGAAGTCTTCTGCATTTAAATATCTGCTTTAAAATCAGTAGAAAGAAGCATAATTATCTTTTTTATACAGCATGAAATACATTTTAAATGCCTTATCTAAGTAGCTTGCACAAGTTATTTTAAGTAATATTTTAAGTTTTGCTGAATTAATTAAAATATAGATTAAAAGAAAATGTGGATTAACTCTTTAAGACTAAGAGCCAAAAAAAAAAACCCAGAGTAGAATAAGAGTTTAGAAGGTTTTTCCACCTGCAAATATGAGAAGCTAAAATAGTGAATGCAATGAAGTTGCAAATTCTGAGGCCAAATTTGAGTATGACATTTTATCAACCAGTTTCTCAATCATATCAGATCCAATGTCTCCTTGTCTCAATAAATATTTCGTTTTACTCATTTTCCTATCCTGAAATGGAACTCAGAAATAATTTAACATATTTCTAAAATATCAACATGATTCCCTAACTGTAATGTACAGGAGAAATAAAAGAAAAGCAGTTTACAATAAACTATTTATTTCAATATGTTAGTGTTCAAATATAACTGCACTAGAAAACATAATGCAATAATCAGACATAGGAAGAAAACTTGGTTTTAAAAGCATTAAGTACATGAGAAAATATTCCATACAGGTACCAGATAAAATGGTACAGCAGGAGTATAGATGGGCAGCATAATCAAAACCACCATTGGAGTCAAGAATTATATCAGACTTATTTATACATGAATTTTAAAAATGGGAAGTAACTAAAATTTAATTATGATTAATATACCAATATAAACTGAAGAGAAAATAAGGAAGTATAGTATTCTTATAAATGAGCTAGCTCTTGCTTTTAATAGTAGTGTCAAAATGATACCTTCCGTGATATAATGCAATAGTAGTGAATTGCACAGAAGAAAGAAATCCCACTAGATTTCAGGGCATATATTCATCCTCTAATACATAAAAAAAGATCGTGCAAACATGCTTTGTTATGTAATGAGAAATTGAAGATGGAATGGAAAATGAAATGGCAATTGAGACATTATAGAGAAGTTGTGGCAGATCTCCAGGGAGTTTTGAGAATGAGACTGAAAACTAACAGCCAACCCAAAGACAAATAAATAATTACAAGTGTTTCATTTTTAAGAGATAGGTTCCATTTCATAATATCATATTATTTTACATATATAGGAGGATATTTATATAAAATATTTTTGAAGGAAATTTTATTAGTGTGATTTTGGTAATTCTCTGAAAATTTGATAATATTTGGTTCCAACACTGATAAAGAAGACTCAAATCTCTTAGCTTACATATTTGCAAATAACAAACCCAAACACAGATTGTAATCTAAACTCTGAAATTTTCTATTGGCTACTCAAATGTCACGAGGAGTGTAGCTCTAAGTGGCATAATTTTCCAAAATGGTGAACAATTTCTGATAAAGTTCTGAATAAAACAATATATATTCTTACCTCTACATGGAAATTGTAGCTCTGGAAATTTCAATTTATATTAAAATCATGTAAAAAGCACGTTGTGGTGTTTATATGTGAAACAGGTAGTTTTAAAGCTCAGTTCATGAATAAACAGGCTTTTCACCTGCATGAATGGCCTTGAGGCATGTAAGGCAATTCTTTAAGGCAGGAGAATTGTGACATTGAAATTCTTTCATAATTGTGACAACAAAAAATGCCCCCACAAATCTCCCCTAGAGTGAAATACTACCATAGTTGAAATCACATGCTTATGTAAGTGTAGCCAATTCAGTGGCGTTTATTGGAACTGGTCACAAGGGCAATTAAAGTAGATTAACAGTGTCTTTCTGTCTATTAACATTGTAGAATCTGTGATGACATCGATGATCTGTGAATTTAGCCAAATTTTAAATAACTCTGTGGACAATTTGCTACGGAAATGCATCAGAGAGAAGGATGATACAGAAAGAGAGTGGAAAGATGAGCTTAAGAGTTTTTAATACAATTTAACTATATATTTGATCTCTGTTATCTATAATCTCTTAATAGTATCCCTGTTAGTTAAATAACCTAAGGAGTGAAAATATGACATTAGAGTTGGGGAAAAGACAATATCTAAGAAATCTGAAATCCTAGCATAATTTACAAATTGTAAATATTAAGATATAAAACCTAGAACTCAACTATAGAATGCTGCAGAAAGGGAAACACTATCCTGGTATGCATTACAATAAAATAAATTAGTGATGTGGGCTGGAGACTTCCAAAATGACCTGAAGAATGGAGTTTCTGTCAGAGAACTATCTGAAGGCTAGATGAATTTGTTGCCACTATTGGCTCTTATTTCTATCTTTGTATGAATAGTAAAGAGGGTTAGGTTCTATATGCAAATGAGAACATGAGGCAATAAATTCCTGGAGAGCTCATGACATTTTTCTTCTAGATGGACTTGGTCATCGTCATGGATAAGACTCAGGGAGTCAACAGAAATGCAACTCAAGAAACATAGTATTTGTTAAATACATGAAAGTTTATTAAGATTACTTCAAACTTTTATAATAAACAAGGGTAAACTTTTATGAACAAGTATAGTGTGATTTTCCCCCACAGTGACTATGAACAAAATGATGAGCATTGATTTCTTAGTATTATATCTGACCTAAGTTGATTGATTGTTGTCCAAAATACAAAATCTTTAAGTCTAATTTTAAAGTGTTTATACCTTGCTTGATGCTTAGAGTACATTTTGACCCCGAAAATGTGTTCACTTCATTATGAACAGGGAAAAAAATGACAGAAGGCAACCATGCTGCCTAACAAGTTTATTAATGCAATTTGTGTGTTTTAACCACTTCCTGGGGCACAAAAACAGGGAGCTTACAATTTTTATAAAATTCTCCCTGTTGTTAATTTTTAAGAGCTAAATAACAGTGTATGTAATATTGCTCATTATACAAGATACTTCTCAGAGAATTTCCTGATTCTCCATAAGCAACAGACAACAGATTCATCCCAAAAGGAGATATAGCTGGTCAGTCTACTCCCTCAACAAAGAAACCAGGAGTCTTGCCACCTTGCCAAGTTATCTTTGTAGGAAAGATTTCGAGAAGTGGCTAGGTACTATCAATCCCAGACATGCCCTATTACCTAGCTGTGGTCACTTCTATTGTAAGTTACGTTTGCCAGAGCATTCTTCTTATGTGGTTTTTATAGCACTCTTTTTTTTCTCAGAAAGTGGTCAAGACTTAAACATAAGTGAAAGAAAAAAAAGGATCTAAAAATCCCACATATGATCCGAGAGTTTTCAATAGAGTACACACATTCACACAAAAATGGCCTTTTACCCTCTGCAGTTTTATTGGTAATTCCTTCATCTGGGTTTAACTCTTTCAGAAGCTCTGTGGAGCATCTCATATAGGTAGTGGAAACATATGAAGAGCCTAGATGGCTTGTCACTCCTCAGTGACACAGAGAGGAGAGTAACACAAATTGAAGCAGGGTAAACAATCCATTTGGAAATTTCATAGCCAATATGACTTTAACCATAGGTAAGTCCTTCTTAAATAATCCTCAAATTACAAAATGAAATTTATAAGAAACTTTAAAGGTAGAATTTGACCAATAACAGAGAGTGTAGTTTTTTCTTTTATTCTAGCTTTTAATGAAAGAAACTAATTAACAGCTAAATCTGCCATTTGCTCTCTGGGTACACACTTAGAACCCAGTCTTATTCTCAGATACTCACATGCCATTCCATGTGGCCCAAGGTGACCCTAAGCCCTGTGTCCAGGTATAAGCTGGCTGCATTCAGTCACACTCAAATCAGGATCATATTGCTCAGGAATCATTAGCAGGGTATTCAGAACTGTCTCTTTCTTCTATATCTTCTTATATTACTCTTACAAATACTTCCCATTTTTTTAGGCCCTTTTAATCATATCAAGTCAAGCCTCCTGGGATCCACATCAGATTCAAACCTCAACAAATACAGCACCATTAACAAGATTCCACAGCTCACTCTGAATTTTTCAGAGGTCAAAACTGAGAAAAAGAATTCATCGCCTCCTTCTTCAGATAAAACCATTATTGCACCCAAAGTTAAAGATCGAACACACAATGTGACCGAAAAAGTGACCCAGGTAGGACACAATTTTCTTATCAATTTCAACTTTTTTAGAGGTTTGCTTCTGCACCATAAAACATATTCTTTTTCTTATAAATGACTATCAGTAGAGGTAAGACATTTATTTGTACTCCTATTTATCTTGAGATGTTGGGTAACTCTCTAATATAACAGATTAATAAAGCTGTATACTATGATTTTATATATTACAAGACTAAACAAAAATGGGCTAACATGGCATGGTTGCTCCCACTTTCGTAGAGGTGGTTAACCTGCTATTCGTCATGTTTGGACACTTATTGTTTGGCTGCCAACTCTCACATTATTAAAACATGGTTTTTAATATAATGGATGTGTCTATTGAAGCTTTAGGGGACTAATTAGGATTTGCTCTGAACTGTGGTATCCTTTTGCACTTACTCTACTAAATAGAGTCATATGTAAGTCAGTTAACTTAGGGAAAAGAGTTGTCTGAGATGATGAGAAGTCAGTGGAACACCACATTTTATTGGAACAATATCTTATTATTTTCAAATAAATACTGCAACTTGAACTAGGATAAAAAGCTAGCAGGTGTACTGCTTCAGAGAGTAGATAAAAATGATTTCTACTTATTATATCAATATACCAACCTAAGCAGTACGTGGCTTTTGCTTACAATGCACTTACATTGTTGGGAATTCATGACTTTAAAATTTGTCAAGCAAGCAGTTCTTTTACGAACAATTTACTCAGTATATTTGCTTAGCAAATCTTTGCATAAACTCTCTATAATATAAAGCCAAGCTTGCCCCCATTCTTCATCCCAAGCATTGAAGTTTTTGAATTAATGAAGTTTTTCTGTAATTGTAATCACTACAAACCACACTATAGTACTGTTTCCAGATAACCTCTTATGTGTGAGCTGAAATAGCTATGAAAAGACCATGAGCAAGTTATAAATAAACCTGTGCAGTCTATATTTATTTGAGATGAGAAATTATACATGCCATTCTTGAGAGCATTTTTTCTATATATTTTAATATTTATATAGTGAAGAGGCTTTCTTTTCTTGGCATTTCACTTTTCTTATATTTAGTAAAATGGGTAAATGAACAGTTTACTGTTACACACATTGTATTGATGTCATTTTGATAGCTTTGTATTTTCCTTTCAATTGTTTTTACTTTAAAAGTTTTATTATTTATAGATTCCTACCATTATATGAATATATAGGAATCAAGAGACTTAAAAGGAGACATAAGAAAAGTTGGAAATATTAGGATCAGGACCCTGCAAGTGCATAAGGGAATAAAATTTAAAGAGAAGCACAGCATGGCAGTGGGGACTGTGGCGAACTGTGGAGTGCAGGCCCCGTCTAAAGCAGACAGCTGATATGCAGCTCTAGCTAACTGGTTAGGCAGAAATGCTTGACCAATTAATGAATGCTTGCAAATCTTTCCATTTTAAAAGAGAAGCTGGAAGTGCAGAATTGAAGATAACCTCTTTATTTCTTAAAGTTGACAAATTAAAAAATGCCTTGAACTCTTTTTTAGGCTGAACAAAACACATCTTAAGGCCTGTGCGCAGCCACGTGTGATCTCAGCAGTCTTTCATGTGCTTGGTCCACCACAGAGGCCACCCTATGCTGCCATGTTCAGCAGATCCACTGTGCCAGGAGAACGTGATGCACACAGAGATCTGAGAAGCACCTGCTCTGGGGGCTTTCTCAGATAGTGGGACAGGAAACATATATATAAATATCAATAATAAAATGCATGGTAATAAAGAATATTAGGGAGAAAGTTATTCTACTATAAGGGAAGAATTTGCAGGGAAGAAAAAGAGACAGGATTAAACATTTAAGCCAGATCTAGAAGGTCACGTCAAACTGTGTAGTCAGTAAATTTTAAGAGCATAAATCAGAGTCAAACTGGATTGTGTTTTATTTCAGCCATTTATTGTAGGCCATGAATGCAAGTGGCATTTATTGTGTGACATTAAGGCAAATTTCAGGATTGGGAAAAGTTACTTCTCAGAGTTGATATAAGAATTAAATAGAAATGTGGAAAGTGTCCATCCTAGTACTACGTACCATAACAAGAAATGTCAGGTCATTATTATGTTTATTAATATTCTTCTATGATCCCCCAACTCTCCTCACCATCTCTGCAGGATCTCTTTATCTCTACATCATGAGGGCCTTAGTAGAACACCTGGCAGAATGGAGTTCATCAAATGTTTGCTGAATAAATGAGTGCATAAATGGATGGAAGAGTTAGCCAAGGGAGAGGATAAGAATTCCAGGTAGAAAAAATACAAGAACAAAGTTATGAAAGCATTAAAGTCCATATGACTTTTTAGAACTAGTGGTTTTCTGAGCCTGCGAGAGGCTAGTCTGGAAAATTTACCTTCAAAATAACACTTTTCTACCTTTTCACATAAGTGCCATGCAGGTTTGAGTAAAATGCAACAGTTTCCATCAAAAGCTTTGCCCTTTTTTTTTGGTCTCACACTTTATCTTTAAAAGCCCTGTGACTTTCAAATTTAGCTTTGTAATATAGAAATATTTGTTTTAACATTTAAAAATGTTTTAAAATATTATTATAGACCTAATGTTTGTGTCCCCACCAAAATTTATATGTTGAAACATAATCACCACCATGATGGCATTTGGAGGTGGGACCTTTCAGAATAGGTCATGAGTGTGGAGCTCTCATAAATGGGATTAGTGTCCTTGTAAAAGAGGCCCCAGAGAGCTCTTTGGCTCCCTTCTGCACTGTGAGGTTGCAATGAAAAGACGGAGATTATTTATGAACAAGGAAGCAAGCCCTCACCTGGCATTAAATGGGCTGGCAACTTGATCTTGGACTTCACAGCCGCCATAACTGTGGACAATACATTTCTCTTGTTTGTAAGCTACCCAGTTGATGAGTATTTTATTTTAGCAGCCCAAATGGACTAAGATGACTACTTACCACTGAGTGAATCTGTGGTAAGTGTGGTAAGTGTGGTAAGTGAATCTGAGGCCCACAGAAAGACCCCAGAGTTTTCCTAAAGCTTCTTATGCTTCCCACAAATTGTGGAGTATCCCCCTCCCACTCTCCAAAGTACCCCAACTGGAGAGGTATGATACAGGCAAAAGCCTTTTTCAAACTGCTGGAAGATCAGAATTTGATCATATTTTATAAAAGTTCTCTTTTTTTTTTTACAGTGTAAACAATACAATGAATGGGAGGAAATTCTGGAGTCAGGTGAAACACTTAAGTTGCAATGGTCCTTGCTAGAAATAATAAGGGATTGAATAAAGGCTGAGACCAGAAACTGGGAAAAAAAGCCATCAGTAGGAATGCTTTATCTTCTTTGTAGGGGCCCCTTTTAGCTCTTAGTGACAAACCTTCCAATTGTCCACATGTCAAACCAAACAATGTAGAGATCAAATATTAAGAACTTCCTCCTGCAGGCATAGCCTCTGGAAATTTTATTTAAGCACTTGAAAGCAGAGCTCTTCAATAACTCATTTATAGGATTACATACTTCATTTTGTGTTTGTGAAGTTTCCTAATTGCAGCTATCTTTGAAATTTCCATATTCACTACTTTTAACATTAGTTGTCCTCTAGTGACCAAAAACAACTTGGTAATAACCAAAAGACTTTACTTGTCTTTTTATTTTCTTTTTAAGGCCCGCATGGAGATTCTGTTTGTCAGGAAATTTTCAACATGTTTGCTGTAGGCAGCCAGCAGTATTTCCTTAATCCAATGTTCTTTCTTATTTTATTCACATAATAGATTTGTAGGATATTTCTTTCTTCAAAAGAAGTCAAGATTTTGCTTATAGATTATTCAACAATAAATTTTAAACACTCTACAGTGCACAAACAATAGAGCAGTCATCAAGAGAAAAAGGCATAGATGAAAAGAATAATCGCTGCTCCTGTTGTTCTGTCTCACCACTTGGATCTTATCTCTATTACATGTTAAATTAGAATTAGGCAATTAGTTATTTGCCTCCTCAGTTAGAGTCACCTTCTTCAACGTAGGGACTATGTGGTCATTCATTCATTCATTCGTTGGTCATTCATGTATTTGTTTATTCATTCAAAAGCATGTATTGACATGTATTATATATAATATATAATATATACATTATATACTATATACTATATATTACATATTATGTGTACACATAATATACATATTATGTGTACACATAATATACATATTATGTGTACACATAATATACATATTGTGTGTATACATAATATATATATTGTGTGTATACATAATATACATATTATGTGTGTATACATAATATGTTATATATTATATGTGCCAAATATAATACATATATACATAGTATGTGTATATATAACATACATATTATATATTATATTGTATATAACATATAATGTATATCATATATGTATTGTATATAACATATAATGTATATCATATATGTATTGTATATAACATATAATGTATATCAATATGTATATTATATATAATGTATAATATATATCCATATATAATGTATAAACACACACAGTGCTAGGTTCTGGGAATTCAGAGTTAAAAGGCAAATCTCTGCCTTTGAGTCTTGAAGGAGGTAGACAAGTACAGTACATTGGCTTTACAGTGCAATGTAAAGTATTTTTCTATGGGTAAACACTGTGTGTGCAGATGGTGCTGAGAGAGGAAACCTTGCCTACATTGGGAGTTTGGGATAGTGTTTGGGGAATATAAACCATTAAGTGAGTTTTGAAGGTGAGAAGTTTCCAAAATAAGGAATAAAAATCTGGAGTGAAACACATGTGGGAATCTCTAGGTACCAAAGAATGAATGCAGCATGAGGTGTTTGTATGACCAGTGCCTAGTATAATTATATGACACATAGTAGCATCTTAAAAGATTCAAAAATGAACCACTGAGGGTATTGGGTGGGATTAAGCAAGAGTAAGTCTGCAGTCAAAAATCTCCAAAGCAAATGCCTTCCTTCTGAAATCTTTTGTTAGGCAAGACTTCAGTTCTTGCTGTTATTTTGGATCCATAGACCTCTTTTGGCCTTATTGGTCTCCTGGAATACATCATGTCATATTTCATTTTGCCATATTTCATCTCACCTTCTTTATTTATTTGGAAAAAAGAGAAAACAATTCTCAGAAGATGTGTGTGTTTTTTTTCCTTCACTACAGTCCAGCCAGTAAAGGCTGATAAGCAGTAGTGTACATCTCAGGGAGGCAAGCCCTTGGCTGGCCATTTCTACCAAATTCCAATGGAGTGGCGGAGAGTAAACAATGAATTGTAAGAAAATTTGGGCGGAGAACAAAGGTAAGGTCTCCTTTTACCAAGCAATTGCACTTCTCAATTGAAGATCAAATTATTGGCTATATTTGCCCACTTTTAAATAAAAGTGAACCACTTTTGCACTATTCTAAGATTTTGTTATTCCTGAGTCTAGTTTAGTTCAAATGTTGTGCCAATTTTTAGGATGAAACATATTATTTTGTTGCCATGTTCAGCTTTGACAAGTTTTGTATTAGACCACTCTCCCTGGATAAGTATGAGTATCCGAATAGTTAAAGAAGATGGTACTGTGGATTTCAAATCTTTATTGGCCATTGTATCAGTCAATACTGTAACAGAATGCAAGTAACAGAAATCTAACTCAAACCACTTTAAGCAAAAAAATGAAAGGAAGAGGGGAAGTTTATTGGGCCATATTACTGAAAGGTACAGAGAAAGATCTGCTTTGGGGTGAGCTATATACATTTTTGTGTAACTGGTGACATTCTCTCCCTTGCTTCTGTGTTGACTGCACTCCCCACCTAATAGCAGAAAGTTCCTCATACTCTCCTGTCTCACCTAATGCTCACAGTTAGTAATTTGGGGAGAAGGACCTTCTTTCTTCCAGTGTCCATATTATTCCCAGAAAAAGAAGACTCTTATTGACCATCTTGGGCCATGTGATCATCCTTGTGGAGGAAAAAGTATGGCCCCTTGACTGACAGTCACACCAGAAAAATGCAGAGGGAGAAGCAAGCCTGTGAAGCAGGAGAATCAAACAGCAGTGGCCCATTGCAGAGATGAAGATAGGAATTCAAATTAACAGCATTAACCACACACACGTGCACACCCCCACCCTCCCCCCCCCAACACACACAGAGTCCACATTGGGCGGTGGGTAGATTCTAGAAACACAGAAATATAAAACCTAGTATAGATACTCAAGACATTATAAATTACTTGGAGAAACACTACATAACAGTATATAGCATTTACACATGCTAATTTAATAAATGCTACAAGGCCATATTATGAAAGTAACGATAGTTTACATTTCTTATGTACTTACTTTTACAACATTTACTTACATTTACAACTTAGTATTCATTGTACTATGACCAAATAGTTCTATAAGTTGGCCTTTATTATGGAAGAGGAATATCTGGTGAATTCAGTGGAAACCCATTTTGAGATAATCAGGAAATAAGATGTATGAAGGGACCTTAATGAGCCAGAAGGTATTAATCTGTGGAACAGAAGATGAGAAAAAATTTACTATTAGTCCACAAGTATAATTTTCCTGTAGCTTTACTAAGGAAAGTACTCAAGAAAATTAGTTCAGATTTAATCACAAAATAACTTAGGTCACAAGAAAGAAATTTCTGAATATTAAAAAAGCCATATAATTTTTAAGTCTATGCAGACTTTAGAGCCATAATAGATTCCCAACATTTAGGATTCATGTAAGTATATTATTGGCATGAAAATAGAATTATGGTAACTTTCATGATTTCTGACATTGATCGAGCATTTAATATGTGCCAGGCTCAGTGGTAAATGGTTTAGTGGATTCTCAATTTTAATCTATATGACAGCACTGTGAGATTGTGCGGTTATTGTCATCTGCATTTCTTAGAGAAGAAATTAAGCTTGGAGAGTGGAAGCAACTTGCTTAGGTCATATAGTAAATGATGGACATAGCCTTCAAACTGAGGTAATTTGATTCCAAAAGTGAAGTTCTCATTCTCTAAAATATATCCTCTTTATGATTCTGTTCTGTTTCCCCATTTGTCCCCTAAATCTCCTCAGGAGTTACTGTGGCAGTTGGACATACTTGTAACATTTGACTGTGACACCAAGTGTCCTAATCTGAATGGTTAGTTAACTCTTCAAAAAGCCTACAAAGCTATCATTGCCATGGAGGTTCATTTCCAGCACAGTCTCTCGTTTAAATTTATATACCATCTACTTTATGCTGATTTCAGATTAGAATAGTGGGATGGGGGTTTTTGTTGGTTGTATGCTGCACAGTTACAGAAAAAGCAAAACCACCCTGATATTACTGACTGAAAGAAGAACTGAAAGATTATGGCCTTTTACTTATATTGAACTTTGTTCATTATGAACAGGTTCATTATCTCTTCATTGTGACTCAGTGTTTCTCAATTTATACTTATTTTTGACATAAATCCAAAACAAGTATTTGTGATTTAGTACTTCTTTAGGTATGCAGGCTGATTTGTAATGAAGAAATTTTAATGAAGAAATAACATAGACTTTATCTTATTAGCTAATGTTTAAAATCATTTGTCATCTCAGGCTTAAGAGTACAAAGTTTCTCCCATCCAAGTACTAACCAGGACCAACCCTGTTGCATTTCTGAGATCAGATGAGATCGCATGTACTCAGGGTGGTATGGCCATAGATATTAGTACAAAATATCTTAACATGTTCTGTAGTTTCCTTCAAATTGGATAAATTCAGTCCTGAATTTCTTCAGTGATAGGATTTGAAGAGTCTTTCAGATACAACAACAAACTAAAAGTGGTTTTATGTATGGCAGTACTTTTCAAAAGGCAAATTTTCAACAATTATTTGTATAAAGACTCATTGATTCTTCACTCTTGAAATTACTAAAAACAAAATTCACAATACTGGTGCAGGATTTTTTGCTCCTTAGCTCAGTTAGGTCTGGGTTCTTGCCTCATGGCCAGGAAAAAGTAGGCACATGGATACTCAAAGACTGAGTGGAGCAGATTTTTTTAAGCAAAAGGAAAGCTCTCAGCAAAGAAAGAGGGGTTCTGAAAGTGGGTTCCCGGTTTCCCCCCTTTTCAGTTGAACACAAAGGCTTCTATATACAAAAGCTGACGGGGCTGGGTTCCGTATTTGTATAAGGCATGAATTCCAGGTGGCTCCCCTCCATCCCCCCAGTGCACATGCGGGCCCTTAGTCCACTGCAGGCATGCTTAAGAGAACTGTGTAAGTTCTCTCATCTGCCCAAAACATCTGGTGTAAGCACTTGTGGGGCTGGTCAGAGGTTCTCTGGGGACACTTTCCTTACTGTCTGCCTAAAGAAAGCTAACTCCTTTCATTCCCTTCTTCAGGAGTGGAGACCCCCAATGGCTGTTGGGGAAAGTAGACAATCACCATTCTAAACCGCTTCCTGCTGACAGGGAGTTCTGTTTTGGGAAAGTGGCAGTTAGGGCTCCTCCTGAGGTCTGTTAAAGGGTCCGTGGAAGAATGGCACATCCATGCATGGTTTCATTTGCATCGCCATTTGAAGTTTAATGGCCTTTTAGCGAGAAGCAGCAATTTGGGTTATCAGAAGCTGTATATCAAAATGAATCAAGGGGGTAAGGACAGCTCCACAATCCCAAGATTGCCAACATGCCCAGATAACTGGTGGCTACAGTTATCCCTGCTAAGATTTGGATGCATGGGGCTTGGCTTTTGTTGACTCCCTTGGTCTTATTTTCCCAAACAAAAAAACCTCCAGGATTTGCAGGATATTTGCCCAGAATTAAAATATTGATCCAGATTTTTACGTTATCTATCCCTTTTCTCTCTTCTGAGCTGCAGCTGGATATCACTGGTTGGTTCACAGGAATAAGCAGGATTAGTCTAAAATGTTGGCAAAAACTTGAAAACAACTGATGAGATTAGAATTGAATCACAAGTGTATGTTAAGTTTTGAAACAATTTTTCTCTCTCCAGTCCTCATTTTTGTCAAAAACAAATCATGATAGGACTGAGTTCTTTGTAAAATAAACTTAAGTCTTATACTTGGCTTGATTATCTGCATAAAGTACAGCAAGAATAGTTATATTTAACATAGGCTTTTAAATTGGCTTTAATAGAACTCTGTTCTACAAAGAATCTCAGATAAGACCTTTTAAAGCCTCGCGCAGCCATGGATTTGTACTCTGAAATACCTATGAGTTAGGCAAATTCCTCTCTTCTTGAGGTCCCCAGAACATAGGGCTCCTGGGCCTGTTAGAAAGTGACATTCTTTACTCACCACAGGTTAGGAACCTTGTACGGGGACTGTTTAGACAAGGTATGAGGCCAAAGTTCCTAAGGAGATTTAACTGGTTCTGCAGGTCAAGCTTGATTCCTTAAAGGGAAGCACATCCTTCCAGTCAAAACCTTGGTAAAACAACCAGTTTCTCCAATTGTGACCTGTTGCAAAAAGAAAAGGGATTCTTACTGCACTGATGCAAATAAATATATTGCCATAAGTTAAGAATACTCACAAATAGTTTCCAAATTCTGGAGAAGCCAGGCAGAAAGAAACAAATATGCTCAAAATTTTGTTCACAGGAGTATAGCTTACTCAATTATTAAAGGCTCTAAATAGTTCAAAATAAATTTCCTTGACTCTGAAAAACAAAACAAGGATCAGCAACATTTTAAGTAAAAAGTTAAATGATTAATTCAGTTTTCTATTAGTTCAGTCCATTCAGTTAACTCTTGTTCTGCTTGATATTCATGAGCATTTCAGCAATTCATGAGTCCCATATGTTTCCCTCTATTCCAATGTCACAATCTCCAAAGATATCAGAAACTTGTGTTTCAGAGCTCCTGTCCAAGTCCTATATCTGATTATAAACCATTTTTTAGAAAGGATCAAAGCAAGACAATGATTGTCTGTGAATGACAAAATACCCAGTATAGTTACAGTCAAAAACATGATTGACAAAGAAATTTGGTTATTTCCGTAGTTTACAATAGTTAACATAATAACCTTTATTATGATTGATAGCACATACTCAGACATTAGAATTTTAGACATCCCATACAATTTTGGAACATATGCATTTATTGTTCACTAAAATATAACCTAAAGAAGATAAAACATCACTTTCAAAATAACTAAAAATGTCAAATAATCCTGTTTACCTATCTTTTGGATGCTCCAGGGGCCCTCTCTAGCATCTAAAAGTTAGGGGTCAGGAAAGACAACATTGAAACTGAAGTTTGATTTTGTGAAGCCTACCAAACAGGATAAAGGTTCACAACACTTGATATTATGAAATAGAATTCCAGATTACCCTAGGTTATTTATTTAGCCAAAATGATGACTCAAAAATTTTAAGAAAGGCCAAAAACCTCTCATTATCCTTTACTATTACATGAAAATCTTGTTCAAGAGACAGAAAGCCAAATTTTACTCTTGCATTAGTCTACTATTAATATCAACCCCAATTTTTAAATGAAACCTTAAACATAATTCTATCTCATCTTAACCAGTTTGACTATGTGGTGAGATTCTTGTAAACCTTTTATAACCCTTTACAAATCTTTGTTAAAGAACAGATCAATACCTTAAGAAAACCTTGTTGTGCTTTTATTTCATTACTCAATTTATGGAAAAACTATATAATACCTTTTTGAAGTTAGTCAATATGTTCACACACAGAATTTCTTTTGCAAGATTCTTTTTTACAAATCTTCCACCATTTGTTTAAACCTTCAGCTTTATCTTTTCTATTTCAAAACTATTCTCTAACCCTAAGCAAAAATTTACATTCTCATGCCTTCTTATAATCTTTTACTAAAAACGCATTTTACTTTCCTTACATAGCTTGTATATAAATCTATTTTCAATAGTCTCAATTACATGTTATGATGGCAACTCTTAGCAATTTTTAATTTTAGTGTAAAACCTGGTAAGTTATTTTAATTATGTACTAGGCACAGATAAGTTCTGACTCCAGCATAGTTAGGGACGTGGTTAATTCCATATGTCCCTAGGCCTTATCAAATTGCAAAGCAGGCAAGTTGAGCAGTTCTCAAAGGCCAAAGAAGCAGCTTATAACCTTGAAACATTTAGCAAACCTAGTATCTGACCTGCATACTTTAGACCACATATTTACATTTTGAAGACATTTGTATTTTACCAATAATCTTTAAGACTTTTATTCCTCAAAAATTAAAGTCACATGAACTAAAAGGCATTATAGCCTTTATTTTTCCTTCAAAAAATATTTGATCTAAGTGCTTATTTTTCTTTAAGCCAATTAGTTAGAGCTCTATTTCTATATAACCATCACACATCTAACACATATATGATTACACAGACAGAAGAAGATCCAATAGTTGTAAGATTTTTCATTTGTCTATCTCCTAATTGGAATTATTGGACTCAGGGTATAGCTCTCCAAGAAGCAGGGCTAGGAAAACATGTAGTTTCCAGGGCCAAAAAACAGGCATACCTAGAAGACAAAAACAAATTTTGAGATGGATCTATTTGCTTTTAATTCCCGGAGTTCCATGAGGAAAACAAATATTTTTTTCCCAAAATGGAGTCCGTGGCACCTTCTCTGTTTTTCCCCAGGCATCCCAGGCCATCAGAAGTTATCTTAGGGCCTCTGACATGTGCATTAACAGTGGCAAGACAAAATGGAGAAAAGTAATACAGCTGACTGAGAAAAAAACCTTTTCCAAAAAAAAAAACAAGATCCAAGAAGAGAAAAACATAGAGTCCTTTTAGATATACCTATAGCTTGGAGATCCATTTTTAATTAAACTGAGTGCACTTTAAGAAAAATCCTTTTAAATTCCCTATTACCTGACTTTAGCCATGCAAAGCGGCCAGTATTTCTGGCTTTTGAGCTTTACCAAAAGTAATCTCACAGGTGAAGCCAATAAGCCTCAACTAAGGTTATGACTTAACCCTGGTGTTCAAGATATTTTCAGAGGTGGAAAACAGTTTTTACAAAATCTGGAATCTTTATAGGTAGCTCAGGGAAAGGAAGATTTAAGAAAGGAAGCTAGAAGTTGTTCGTGGAGGGGAAGATAATCAGCAAATGGTAAAAGTCACAAAGGTATTAACCAGAAAGTACTCATTCCCTAAACCAGGATTGATACCAGGTGGCCATTAAAATGGCAGAGACCAAAAGAGAGTACTGCCACCAGGTTACAAGGTCAAGCTCCCAAGGACATAAAACAAGATGGAGACTTGCAGCAAAGTTTGTTACTGACCAATTTGCCGGGCTGGCTTAAACAGCAGGCTTATGGGATCCTAGGCCCACGTTCTAGCCTAAAGTACTCCTCTTTTTGACAGAACCATACAGAAAGACACACAAAGCACACCAGATTGGCTACAGCTTAAGACAAGACACAAATCCTTTTTTCCATTAATCAAAACTTTACAGAGGATATAAGCAATAATTTTATCATTCATTCAACTGGTTTGCACAGGGAGAGGGAGTGTCCCATTCTTTCTTCTGTCCTTATATCCCCAAGTCCTGGCAACCTCGGCAGGGTGCCACCCATGAATGCCAATGAAACTTTTCACCCATGTTAACAGGGAGACCTAGTGGGTGGGAATTATCCACGTTTACCTACACGCGGACTCCTTCCTGCTGTTGGTAATCTTTGAGTTCCCTATACCTTGTGTATGTCGTAGATACTAGCATGACCTCTATCTATGAAATGGGAGGGGGCCTAATTGGCAGGAATCAGTCATTCTAAGGTAAAGCTGTGGAGCTGGGTCCCCCTCAAACAAGGGAGAGGAAAGGGAGTCCTGTGAATTGGGGTCCTGGCCTAGTAAAATGCCTCTCAAAGGAAACAAAAAACCTCTTGCATAGAAAAGCTGCCGGTATCCGCAGGGCTGTGTTAACTCCTGGCACTGTGAGAAAAAGAAAAACAAACAGTTTAAGTGCAGGGTGGGGACAATGTCTGGGGGGAAAACCTTTAGCTCTATGCAAATGTGTTTCTCCACCAGGGAGAGAAACTCTTCATCTTTGTACTGTCTTGGCTCAGCCAGAGGAGGAAAGGCTCCACAGATTCTTGGCAGGATGGGTCGGAGAGTGGGAAACACTGGCCAACAGGCTGTATGAGGGCCTTGGCCCCTGAGATTGCCTTGGTACCCGGGAAGCAGCCGCAGCTTATTCCTGCCCTGCGTGGTCACTGGACGCAGCATGTGTGTGTGGCAGACACAGCCATGCACCCCAGCTGGGAGGAGAGGTTGCAGCGGGGAGTGCATACCTGTGGCCATTGGGTGGAGCTGGGGGGTGCCTCTAAGAACAGATGGAAACCACATTATCCTGAATTGTGTATCTGATGGCTTGGCCAAATGCTCATTCTACATAGTAATATCTCCGCAGTTTGCAGCAGCACCCTTAACATTATTTAAAAAGAGGTGCCATGACAGCCCCAAAAAAAAGAAAGAAAATGCCATAGAAAAGTCTGGACTGGAAAGAGGCCGACATTCCCAAGCCCTGAGAGTGACGGGCAGGGGTGTTGTTGGGATCCTATCTAGCATCCTGTTCTCTGTAGCTGCACCATTTATTCTTAATTGGCTCACAAGAGGTTTGGTGCTGCATCAGCCTTCAGAAAAAGTCTGAGGACTAAAAGTCTCAGAAGTGAAAGTGAAAGGTTTTGGGTCTCATTTACTCACCCTCCAGGCATCCTGTGCGAGCCCCCAAAATGACACAGGATTTCTTGATCTTTAGCTCAGCTAGGTCTGGCTTATTGTCTTACAACCAGGAAGAAGTAGACATGTAGATGCTTGAAGAGTGAGTGGAGTAGAATTTATTAAGTGAAAGGAAAGCTCTCAGCAAAAAGAGAAATCCTGAAAGTAGGTTCCTGGTTGCCCTCCTTTTCAGTTGAATACAAGGGCTTCTATATATCTAAGCTGATGGGGCTGGGTTCCCTGTTTGCATAAGGCACTAATTCCTGGTGGCTCCACCTAATCCCCCTAGTGCACATGTGGCCCCTTAGGCCACTGTGGGCATGTTTGGGCAATCTTCCTGTGCAAATTCCCTTATCTGCACAAAACATCTGGTATAAGAACTTGTGGGGCAGGTTGGTGGTTTTCCAGGGACTCTCCCCTTACTGTCTGCCTAAAGCAAGCTGGCTAACTTCTTTCCATACCTCTAGAGTGTGATTAATGTGTTCTCCTAAACTTCATTTTGTATCTAAACCAACTTACATATCACATAAACCTCAGTAAAACTGTATTGAATTCATCTTGAATTGCCAAATAGTGGTAATCACAAAATTCCAGATTAAATTTGGGACGTAATGCAGGAGTACAAAATTGCTTCTGAATAATTCCAATTTAATAGAACATTAATTTTGCTTCCATTGTCTTGTTATTTATAGAATACCAGCAAGCTTGGTTCAGCAAAACAGAAATTCCTATCCAATGTTTTTCCCATATTCTGAGTTTAGTCTATAAACAATATTTAAATATGCAAATTGAAATGACAATATATCTGGAAGCTATAAGAATTGTCATTAGGGTAATTATGGATTCAATGGATTCAACATTTGTCATTGTTTGCTAAATATAAGTCAAATGTTATGTACTATGGCTGATATAAAAACATGTAAATAAGATCATTGTCTTCAAGGGCCTTTGATTAAATACAGACTTTGAGTTTTGAGATCTTAGATTATGTTTTCTAGTCTTCTCTGGTCAAATAAACATATTCTATTATCTAGTCCAAGCTTGTACAGCCCTTAGCCCATGGGCTGCATGTGGGTCAGGATGGCTTTGAATGTGACCCAAACAAATTTGTAAACTTTCTTAGAACATTATGAGATTTTTTTGCATTTTTTTTTTAGCTCATCAGCTATCATTAGTGTTAGTGTACTTAATGTGTGGCCCAAGACAATTATTCTTCTTCCAATGTGGCCCAGAGAAGCCAAAAGATTGGACATCCCTGATTCTGCTCAATGATGAGGAAAAAATAAAAACATTTTACAAGCTATTGACTACTTCAAGCATGTTGTATGCTGTGTATATAATAAATATAAAATAAGAGTGTGTGTTTCTGGAAAGAAGTGTGGAATTTTTAATTAAGCAACAAATGAGTTTTCTATTTTTACTAAATGCTATATGCATATCAATACAATCACATAATGACATATATTCTAAATTAAAATGTTATTTCAGTTTAAAATACCAAACTAGCTAGGTAATTAATTAGTGTAAAAAATCACACTTCTCTGTATTCTAGATGATGAAGGAATAACATATCCATATGAAATCCTGGTAGCCAACTGACTAAGCACCATAGCTTGAAGGGGAAGTATTTATGTGTAATTCTGTTAAAAAGCACCTATTGGGTTTTATATGTTCATTATGCCGGGCGAGGTGTCAGAGCCCTGGCACTGGGAAGTGGTCGACTCTTGGGTTGGTAAAAAGAATTAACTGGCAATAGTATAAGTTTGAAAAGGGAAAGTTCATTAGAAAGGAAGAACACTGCAAAACAGTGCAGTGGGGTACCTCAGTGAGAGGAGTGAGCGCTGATTTTTCTTTAGGGATATTTATGGACCTTATGGTGGGAGCATAGGATTGTAAAATGAGTTTCAGCATGGCATTTCAGAGATGTATAGAAAGTTTTTTTACTTACAAGCTTTTAGGAGGGAAAGAGATCTGGAACAAGATGCCTGCTTTTGATAATGGGAAAGTCTAATTACTTCTAATTTTCCCCAGATAAGGAGTTTTGCCTCTGGATGGCCTGTTTGATGGTGGTCTTTGCTCCCTTCTAAATTCCTCAGATAAGGAATTTTTGTATCTGAGGCCTGTTCAATGATCACCAAGTGATTTTTGCTCTTCTCACATCACACATTTTAAAGCTAAGGGAAGAAAAAAAATACCATATCCTTTAAAAGTTCTGTTGGACAAAGAATCAGGTTGAAAGTAGCTGCTTGAAGTAAAGAAGTAAAATACAAATGGTCAGAAGAGGTAAAATTTAACTTGGCTTGAGTACCTGGTAATAGCCTGGTTGCTTTGGTGACTTAGACCTTGGAAAGATTGTTGATATCTGTTGTCAAGATGGCTGAGGTCTTTCTTCGCCAGTTGTTGTCAGTCTTGAGATAAAAGTCAGACCCAGGAACAGAAAAGAAGCACAGGGAGAGAGTTTCTCTTCTCCTTTGCCCTCCTGGCCTGAGGGTTGGGACAAACATATAGTTTAAGGTGGGTTGCCTAATGAGAGTGAGCTAAAGCAGTACATATTCCATGTATCACAGAGCAAGAATTAGGCAAAGGACATTTATCACAGAAAAATTCCGTAGCAGACGTGGCATTTTCACACATCCAAGCAGCCCAAGGCCTTGTAAGCTTCATTGACTACAGCTATTCCCTGAGTTAGGAAGTGAATTCCAACTTGGGAACTTATTTAGAAAGAAATCCCATATAAAAAGGTAAAATAACATAAAAGGTCTCATTGATTATCTGGGTGTGAGATTGTGGGTAATACATTTTCCCCCTCTAGCTCTATTTCTCTGTATTTTGCAGATCTCATTTATAATGGAAAAATATACAGTTAGATAATAAACCCTCTAGAACTCACTTGTTTCTAAAGAGTTCATTAAAAAGCAGTTCATCGTCACAGGATTTTAAAATTCAGAGGAGCCTTAGATGTCACCTTCCTCAGGGTTTCTCAAAATTTCCTGATCAATGGAATCATCTGGAACACACTCTCCCTCTCCCTCCTCCCCACTCACCCCCCACCAAAATTAAATATATCAGTGGAGCCTGAGAATCTTGAATTTTTAAAAACTCCTTCCATTTGTGACCTCTTTTGCCACATTATTAAGATCAGGCAAACTTGGGAAATGTAAATATAGCACAACCTTTTCATTCTGTAGTTGAAGAAGCTCAAAAGATAATCCAGCAAAGACTTGTGTTTTATATTTCTTTAATTGTTATTGCAAGTTATATCTCTTTCTGTGGATTCCTTAATGATTAACTAGTTCAGATGTATGTTTTTGTGATATTTTAATCATAAGATTTATGTTAAAAGTGAAGGCATATGAATTCGTATTAACACAGTCATACTGGAGAAACAAGCTTACTTTCATTGGGTAGCTACTGAGACCAGAGGGCAGCTACTGTCATATTGAATGATTGTAAAAGTTCTCTAAGAAAGAACCTCCCTTTAAGAGAACTTACCTAGGCCAGAGTCCTCTAAACTATCTTCCTTGCAGAATACTTGTCTCCCAAGGATGTCCCAGAAGAAATATTTTCTTAGTTCAAACAGTACCCCTTCTAGAAATTAATGTGAAAAATTAGCATTTTTAAGGTTCTAAAAATTCCTGAATTAAATAAATCTATAAAACATTGATTTACCAATATTTCTCAAACTTTTTTCATGACAGAACCCATTTTTAATTACGTTTGTTTGTTGATATTAAACATCCATTGATATTCTGAGGAATTAATATGGGGATGATTTTTTAGGATATACATTTTCATAGATAACTGTGGGCTATATGTGAAACTCAAACATGAATATGTTAGAAATTTTAAAACTCTTTAAAAGAAAAGCTTGAGATAGGCATGGGGTAATAGTGACTGGATTAGGAATAAGTGCGTAATAGGAATTTTTTTTTTCTCCTTGTTTTAATGAAGCTCACATAGGTTTCTTTTTCAGCCATGTCCCAAATATAGAACTTAGCTTAGAGGAACTAAAGAAATGCTACATATATTTCTTTTTCTACTTTAAATATACCTGTTCCAAGTCCACCTGTGTTTTGAAGCCTATCTTTTAAAAATCATTTAGCTAGAAAGGGAAAAATGTGGGCTGCAGAGTAATGGAGAAAAGAATTAAAGAACCCAAATCTCCCTGCTGGGAGGGACTGCAGTTAAAGCTGATCCCCTACCACATTTATAGTCCAAAGAATTGAAAATGGAGAGCCTTCCTTTTCTGCCCCCTCATCCTAATGAGCTGAGGTTGTTGGTAGTAAGGATGTCACTTTAATGGCCCAGGTAGAGGTGAAGTGGCCTATGGTGTGAGGAGAACCAGAATATAACCGTGGTCTTTTTCACACTTTCTTGGCTCCTCTCTTTTCTGTTGCTCGTCCAGTTATTTTCTGATGTGGCAGGAAAAAAATATCACATAATGGTCTGCAACCAGGTCTACTTCCTGCTTCCTATTGACCCTTTTTACATTTGAACTGAAGAGTCAAGCTGACAAATTTCCATGCCATTATCAGGAACACAGTCTTAATTTTCAGGTCAAGGAAATAAAGTTCAGTGAGATTGAGTGAGTTGAGTGAAAAGGGAAAAAAAGGATGTAATAGAGAAAAATATTGCTCTATACTGCTCTTTCCTGGTTGACTGGCAGCTGTCAGTTGAGCTGTACAATCCTGTTTTGGGGTGATAAGCTGTCATTTGTAAATTATGCCCATAGCTATATCCATTATTCATGGGTTTGTATTGGAAAATAATGATTTCGGGCCATTAAATTTTCCTACCTGCAGGCACCTGAATTACTGCTAAAATTGATTGCTGTATTAGTTCTCATACATTCTCTCTCCCTCTCTTTTTCTTACTACGTTCAGAATCTACCAACTCACTTTGTGTTTTCAGTAAAGAAAGACTTCTCTTCCCTTCCTATATTTCCTTCTATAGAAATGAATGAAGAGTTTCTGATGGGTAGAGTTTCCTTTAATTTTAGCAACTGGACACTGCAAGTATGAGAGTTCAGTATAAAGTTACCTGAAGCAAAAGTATTTTCTAAATAACAAGTATTACTTCTTTCCACTTTACATAACCTATTACTTGAAAGCAAGTAAAAACTAAGGCATAAACCTAATGAGTATTAAAAAGAGAAAGATTATTATCACATTTTTATATTTAGATATCAATAATGAATTAAAATAACCTCTCAGCTTGGACTTCTGATTAGTAATTTTAAGATTTTGAATATGTTTCTCACGTAGATTCCCTCAAATTTGTTTGCATTTTGAAAGCAAACCATTATAGATCACTAAGGTAGAGAAGCGAAAAAATTGACATGAAGAAAAGTTGAAGGAATCTCACCTTTGAGGTAATTTTGTTCCATTCTGAATCTTTAAACTTTTTTGTTTGTTTATTTGTTTGTTTAAAATCAGAGAAAATGACAGAGACACAGACTCCTTAGTTCCTGTTTTTTTTTCATGTGTCTTAGTCTGTTTCGTGTTGCTCTAAAGGAATACCTGAGGCTGGGTAATTTATTTTAAAAAAATTTATTCGCTCATGATTCTGGATGGCTGGAAAGTTCAAGACTGGGCATCTGCATCTGGTGAGGGCCTCAGGCTGCTTCCACTCGTGATGGAAGGCGAAGAGAAGCCAGCATGCCCAGAGATCACATGGCAAGAGAGGAAGCAAGAGAGACACAGGGGAGGTGCCAGGATCTTTTTAACAATCAGCTCTCATGGGAATGAATAGAGCAAGAATTCACTCGTTACCATGAGGTTGGCACTAGGCCATTCATGAGGGATCTGCCCCCATGACCCAAACACCTCCCATTAGGCCCCACCTTCAACACTGGGGATCAAATTTCAAAATGAATTTTAGGGGAACAAACATCCAAACTGTAGCACAGTGTAATGATCTTCTGTACATGTTTAACTGCCAAAAATGAATTGTTGCACATTGTATGAATAAGTTAGGATGCATCCTGACAGTTGTGGTCTCTCTGGTTTCTTCACCACATTATTATTGTAGCAACTTTGGAGGAAAACTTCCTTAACAGCATATGAAACTGTCTTAAAGCAATTGTTTGAATAGTTTTGAAACTTGTGCTCCTTAGCATACAGGGTGCTGAAAAGGAGAATGGGGACCAAGGAGACACAGCATTGAGACCTGTACACTTCCCCAGATTCAACAGACCCGCTTCATTTTACGTGGCTTTATATATTGGCTTTCTGTTAAGACTGTGTGTGTGTGTGTGTGTGTGCACGTGTGTATGTGTGTGTGTGTGTTGAAAGACTCAACTTGTTTAGGTCAGGCACCCTCAATAAATTTGGTCTAGTTCTGCTATTTATTCTGAGCTTCCTAATATCAAAACTGCTTAGATATTTTCACTGATTCTAGTCACCCAAGTTCTTATTTTTATAGTGATTTTGAGTTAAAGGAACTTTCCAGAGTCCTACAAATAGTAAACTGCACACCCAAGACTGGAACCCTAATTTCTAGACTCTGAGTCCAGTGCTCTTTCCACTTGGCACTTCCATTTGAAAGCAAGGCCATTTTAATCCCTGTATCCTCTGTTTATCGCCTAAGGTGGATGACTGCCAAAATTTCAACAGCTTTGTAACCTGACTCCTCCTAGTCTCAATCCTCTTCTCTACAAGATAAATGCTTTAAGAAATACAGGGTTGCTAGCAGAAGTGAGTTTTCATAACTAGTTAAAACCAAGTAGTTGAACAAGATATTTTTGGAAGATGAAAATGTTACTACCTGACTCAAGAAAATTAACTTCATGGGAAAGCAAATAATTTTTTAACACAGTAATGAAAATTTAGAGGGTTATTACTCATTTGTTCTGAAAATATACCCAGCAAAAAAGAATCTGATGCTACTTTTGTGCCAACAGGTTCAAATGTAGAATTGATATTAATTGTCAAGAAGAGACACAATATTCAAGAATATTAAAAAAAAACAAAGAATACAGTGAACTCCTGTTCCTTAAGAAATTATTTTTATCACTGAAAATTAGGATTTCTAAATGTTGCCAATAATGGTAGTTCCACACTGCAGAATCCCTCTTCCATTCTATGTGAAATTGAAATCTGTTTCAAAAGACCATGTAGCAAAATATGGGAATACATGTCCCATGGATGGAGGAAATAGTCTGAAACTTGATTTTGTTAGTATAACCTATTATTAACCCACTTCATTCTACATGATCCTGAAGGGATTATAATAACAAATATTGAAATAATCAGTCTAAGGTAAGATTTTAAAAATATTTCCTATGCTTTATTTTACTATATGCACCTCTGTTTCCCAACCATATGGAATATTAAATTAGCTATTTGGACATTTATGAAATTTGAAAGTGAAGTTTCAGAATATGTTAAAATCAGGAATATACTTTGCAATTTATCCTGCATTCCACTTTTATTTCTTTAGCTTATGAGGAGTTAACTCCTTATTAATAGGTGTCTTTCTTCATTCCCATTCTCCTTCTTGAGAATAAATCCAGAACACAATTGCTAGTGCATAATAGTTCCAAGAATTTTCAGTTACAGCAGGTAAAAATTAGGTTGCTAATAGCTGCCATAAAATTATATTCAGTTGACAGATGACATTCAGTTTATGTTCCAGAAAATATTAAGAATACGCTTTCAGTTTTATATGAAACTTTTTTTTGGTATAGCTATCCAGAAAAATATGGAAAGATTTTGATAAATCTATGAAGATTTGAAGAACCTACTTCTGCAACATTTTCAATTTCCCAAGGTTCTATCGCTGTAGGAAGCAGCAGACATGAATAATATCATTCTCTTCTCTTGCTTTGGCTTAATGCTTAACCTGAGTGACCTGACACATACCTTGATTCTGGTTCAACCAGTAAACTTAATATAACTTTTTTAAAGTGCTGGCATTGTTTGCAACAGCTATTCCCAAGTCTTAGAGAGAAAACTTTTATATTGTAACAGGTTAATTCTTTTATTGCACTATCACCCACATGAACTCGCTTTAATATATCCTTTGGAATCAGCTGTTTATCTTCCTGGAAAACAAGCATACACACACACACACCACAGAAGACATTTTGGCATTTCCTCCTCACCCCAAAGTGCTCTTTCACTACTTTCCCTCTTCCCTATCACTGTATTCTCACTCCTCATCAGTACATCACATCTGCTCTGGTCAGCCTTCTTTAAACTCCCCTTGTCCTACTCATAACAAGCCTTGGAAATTTGCTTGCAGCAATTCCTAGACTAGACCTATTGCCATCCTCTTCTCTATGTATCAAAGCCTTCTCATTTCTGAGATCCAAATCATCTCCAGATAAATTTAATAGGCTTCCCAGCTTGCACTGATCTATCCCATCCTTAAACTCAAAGAGCACTTAGTCTATTTTTATACAACTAAACAATTTATTTCCATACTGCTTTGTGTTTCTTGCTAGATAGCTAGATGATGATAATGATGATGATGAAAAAGGAGAAAGAGAAGATGATAATAGATAGATTGATGATAGATAGATGATAAATAGATAGATAGACAGATAGAGAACCTGTGTATATATGTGTCTGTATAATGAGTTTATTTCATTTTCTTAAATATGCCTTGAGAGGTAGGATCATAACATCTTTTTAAAATATCTCTCAAAATACCTAACAGTGCTAACTCCTCAATTCGTAATTGGGCTAAATAAACTGCACATTTTATTTAATGCATACAGTACATTCTCAGCATTCATAAGAGAAGGTTGTGATGTCTGATAATACTTCCTTGATGAGAGGGAGTAAGAACCTCATGTATTCATTCATGTGACATTTATTAAGTTTGTACTAAGTTCCAGGCAAGCCAAATAAGATACATGAAAGTTAATTCTTCTCCTCCTTTTGTATACTCTGCACTTGCTCTCTCGTTTTTTACTGACGAGGAAAGTCTGGAAATGATGGGGAGACACTGTGCTGGATAGAACATCTTAGATAAGACCATCCTGAACTGAATTGTAGAAGGTTGAGACTCTCTTATTCCATTAGCTTCCAAATGGGAAGATAAGAAAATATCATTTGTATTCAAATTCCCACCCCTATCATTTAATACTGACAATGTTCTTGACTGCACTGTTTGATTCTTCCTTGTCTTGGATTCCTAATTTGTAAAGTAGGCATAATATCTTCTTTGTTGTAGACATTCAATAAAAGTTTAGTGTCGTTTCCAAGGCAAAACTGCAAATAATTTTTTTTGTTCTCCAGATGTATATGGAATGCCTAATCTGAAAAGGATGCTGTTTTACAAATTCTGGTTGCAGTGGTGACACATCCCTGCCATCTAGTTGAGTGGGAAAAGATAGAAAGAATAAGAGAAAATCAAAGTGTGACAAAGTTTATACTGTAATAAATGGGGCAATCTGTGCGCAGAAAGGGGGCACGTAACACAGTCTGGAGGAGCCAGAAGAAGCATTGTCGACCTTAAAACATGAAGGAAGCCAGAAGGATGTCAGTTCGGTGGAGACTCAGGGAGCGGGTACAAGGCAGTCACCAAAAGCAGCACAGTGATTTTCAAGCCCAGTGAATAGGGGAGGCAAAGTCCCAGAGGCAGCTGTGGGAAGAGTAGCATGAGACAGCTCCGATCTCTTAACCATCCTCCTTTTTCCCACCTCTTTTTCCTTAACCCCCTCACTTCGTAACTTCTTGCTCTATATAAGCTAGACCATTCTCCCAGGCCAGTTTTCCATTCCAAAATGTTCCCTTCATATCATGGATGACTATCTGATAAACTGGTCCAATGTTCTCAGGTAGTATACAAAATTATAAACAGAGTGGTTTAAAAATAAATCCCCTCAGGTCCCAGAATAATAAAAAGCCATGTTTTCTGAATGCCACCAATTTGATGAGAGTATCTCATGTAAAAAACTGCATGAAAAACTGAGAGTTTTGTTCTCACTGGGATATATTTGCATCTTGAATGAGAAATTCATTAACTCAAATGAATTTTATTGATGGAAACATGCAGGAGGAAGGTGAGGGATGGAAGGAGAAAGGAAAGATACGCTTTAGATTCTGGCCTTCTGGTTTACACCCTCTCAAATTTCCTACAAGTTCACCTTCGTTAGGTACCCTCCCAATCCCATTGCTATAGTCATTTCTCTTTTTTCACCTTCAGAAGGAGTTAGGGGCTCAGTCAAACAGGTCAAACAGCCTTCTGCTGAAGGAGGAGAATGAATGTACAATTGTAAGGAGCTTCCTGTGTTTACTGAAGACTGAATCGTTTACAATGTAGTAATCAGTCAGGAAAACCACAAAAAAATGCATACACCACAAGTGTCTATTTAAAATTGCAGTATTTCAATAAGGCTTAAATTAAAAAAAAAACAGAATTTTTATAGTAACTAACCTGAACTCCATTTTTTATAGCATAATCTAATGCTTGCCTTCAACTAGAGATTTTCTTTCCTCTCCTAATGTCTTAAAATAGCTTCATTAAACTCTTAAGAAATGATGTTCTTCTTGACAAAATCATGCTTCATGGAATATCAAGTTACATTTGCAATACCTTCAAATGAAATCTAAGATGACATTGTCATGAAGTAGAAATTAAAATAAATTCCATCTCTTATTTTGAGGTTCAGCCTGCATTTATTTTCCATTCTAAGAAAGACTAAAAGGCAGGGATTAATGAACTAAAAAAGGGCATTAGGAGGGATTCTTGGCAATGCTTCTCCAAAGGCATCCTCAGGTAGGTAAAAATATTATTTCTCTTCAGCTTTTGATATCTGATTTCACCCTATATTTCAATCATACAGCCATCTCAACACACACACATGCACACACACATGCACACACACACACACAATTTCCTAATGTATCTCAAGTTGAGTTTAGCTGCCTCTATCTTAGGAGACATCATTTATTGTTTCCTTTTCATCTTATGAGTATGCATATAAAATTCATTTCTAATCTATAAAAATGAAATAAACAAGAAGCAAAATATATATTTAGGACAAATATGATTTATGCTTAAATTGTCAAAGCCAATTGCTCATTCAGTTAAGTTTTGAATTGTACATTGGGTACTGATCATTTGTTATCATAAACAAATAAACATGCTTGCTTGAAATCTATAAGAATATATAAAGTTCACAAGCCTTTCATTTCGCCAAAAATCTAAACTCTGATATTTCTATAACAAAAATAAAACCTTTCATCGATACACAAGGATATCCCTTAGCAAATAAATAATTAGCATTATTTTTTAAGATAAATAATTTGTATTCAACTTATCAATGAATATAAGATATATTCAAGGTATTGAATGACTTTTTTTGGACAAAAAAAAGCCTTTCACATTCTTTTTTTTTTTTTTTCCATTCTCATTACAGGGCCTCATTCTATCAGTCAGAGGTAGAATTTTTCAATAATTGAGTCATTCCCACTGACCTAAATTTAGAGTGCAGTACTGTACCTCTCTCCCCTCCCTCGTGATTTCTGTGAACAGATCTGAAGCTTTAAAATAAAAATTGCCCATATGTTTTATTTGGATCCGTTCTGCTTCCTTCTAAAAAGCACCAGGAAAGCCCAGGGAGTCACAATGATTAAGGACATGTTCTGGAGTTTAACCTGCTCTCTAAAACGGGATGCATTCCAGAGCATAAAAGAAACTCTGAAGTAGGTCAGAAGCTTTAACTGCCCGAGGGCCTACCTTACACGGAAGGCAAGCAGGTGGTTTGAAATTAAATTAGTGCCAGAAACATCAATGAACCATGATTCTATGGCTTTATATTAGACTGAAGGTGAGGAAATACAGTGTGTCATAAGGCCTTCAAAACCTCATTGATTTGGACTTCCTAACTTTGAATTTGCATTAATTCAGACGAGGACTTGGTTTGAAATCATTTTGTGCAGTCCCTGAAGTGGGTTGAGGTGATGTGAAGGAGAGAATTTGCAAAATGAATGAGGGAAATATCTAGCCTATAAGATTATAGACAAACAAAATACTTTCCAGAATAACATTAGAAGAATCACAGAGTAAATATTGTAATTAAAATTGTTCTTATTACACTTACAACATTCTATTCCAAACAAGTAGATTAAATCTATGAGATGCTCATCACTGAGGTAATACATGGTGCCCCCTGACCTCAAGCAGATCACAAATACTTGCTGGAAAATCTGCTCGCCCACTTCCACCTGTAACAGTCTATGGTACTATAATGAACAATTAACTGGGAAGAGGTGGAGTACTTGGAATTGGCAATGGAAAATGGACATAGCTTCTTGCAGGAGATACCCAGATCATTGGGAGCCTTGAGCAGTTAATCCAGGTGTGTGAAGACCTTTCCAAGGCCCTGTCTAATGGGCCCTACTTGTGTCTAGTCTGACCTCTATGTTCTACCACTGTACCTAGCCCATTTCCTCAAGGATGCCTTCCTTAACCTGAGTTAAATTCATCCAGTCACACACTTTCACAGTGCCTTCCTTTTATCTTCTATCACACATGTCACAATTGAGATGAAATCTTTATTTGTGTACTTATTTGTGTCATACCCATTTTGCCCCACTAGTGACTAAGTTCCATGAGGACAGGGGCTGTGTCTTTTTTGTTTCTCATAGTTTTCCCAGTGTCTGCTCAATAAAAGTTGGGTGGGTGGGCAAATGGATGGATGAATGAATGGATGGATGGATGGATGAATGGATGGATGAATGGATGGATGGATGGATGGATGGATGGATGGATGGATGGATAGATAGATGTTTGGGCAGAAGGCTATATAGAAAATGTAGGCATGCATTTGAAGAGGTAAGGTAGAGTCAGAATTCTACCACATCCCCTCCTAAATCAATTATGGCATTTGGCTTTTAAGAGGGGAATAGTATTTCATCCAGTAATATGAAGTTATTGAAAATAAATAAGTATTAGAACAAAATATTTTTGTAGAATTTATAATATATTTGTTTCTTGTGTGTATCAGTATTATTCCCTGTGAAGACAGAAGTGACAACCTGCTTTTTTTAGGGCCTGACTGCTGGAAAATAAATAAATAAAACTTCCCTCATATAAAGTCCCTCCTTCTCTATTCTATCTCTGAAGCCTGCAGGAAAGACCCTGTTGACTTTTTTTCTCAAGCAGCCTTGCCTAAGAACTGGAAAGAGAGCCCAAAGGAAGAAGGCAGCTGATGAAGCCGCCAGGCAGCTTTGTGCTCCAGAAGCCCTGGGTCTTGGCTTTGACTCTTGTGCTCCCTGCCCCTTGGCAGTTGAGCTCTGAGCACTGGTGATGCATGCATTCAGGGCCTTAGTCTCCTCTGGGGTGAGTCCATGTTAGTAAGTGAAAAGATACCATGGCAGGAAAATCTGCAGAATGTCAGGAATGATCATAAGGCTCTAAGCTTTCAAGATACTGCCTTTAATCGTTACTTGCTGCTAGGCAAGAATTTTATACTTCTCTTTCACTCTTGTTCTTCTTACTGCAGTTAGGAAATTTATCTTTAAAAATCAGTTTAAATAGGTGGCCTGAATGACAACATTTATATGCCTAGCCTAAGCCCTTAGATGCCCTAGTTTCTAATTCCTGAGTTACTAAGACATAAATAAATCTGATGCCCAAGGCTACAACTTCTGCTCCTGACTAATGCATTTTTAATTATTATAAAAAAGCTTGTATTGCAAATCTGAGACTTAATCATGTGCATAACCACTTTTTAACATCTGAGAAGCTGTGTTTCCACTGGAGGTAACAATGGAATCTTAGTTTTTGAAGCTTCAAATTTGCAATTATTCTCTGGAAAGGCCTTCATTCTTCAGTTCATTAGGGAATGACACACGATGTTTTCTGCCATTATTATTTACTAAAGCTAGCATAGGATTGACCTCTGTTTTATCAATTATCTCAAGATTAGTTGTATTTAAAGATGCTTTAAAATATATTTAGTAAAGTATACTAATGAACCCATAATATTAAGGATACAGAGCAAATGACATATAGCTTAGTAAAATGGAAGTAATTTAAAATGAACTAGTAAGAAAATTTCATTAGTTTCAGATTCATAACCTTTATTTTAAATATGTTACATTAAAATATAATATCTGCTGTAAAAATTATCTAGTTTCAGCATCTGTCTTCATAAGAAGTTAAATGATAGTTTCAGGATAATGAGTTTTGCTGAATTACTGAATGTATTAAGATGCTCTCGAAGTATTCTTATCCAATAGTAATGCCAGGCAAATATTAATATTTTGATACAGCCTCTGGTATAATGAATATGTCTTGGAATATTAACACTAGAAGTTTGCTCTATAAAAGTTTGCTCTATATAAAGTTCGGTGTAATTTTCACCAGGAAGTTTAAGGGCATTATTTCAGCAAGTTTCACCAAGAAAGCTGAGGACTCGTAAAATGAATTTCATTAATGGGCGCCAGACTCCTTTAATGAGATGGCAGGCTTTGAGAGGCTTCATGTGAGTTCTAAATGTTCCGGACAAGGCTTGCAATTTGCTTTGCTGAAGGCACAGAGTGCCCCCAACAAAAGGGGCTTCTCCAGTTGCAGTTTTCTGGGTTAATGTATTCCAGGTTGAATTATCTCACCCACTGATTGCTGCCCTGGGAATTTCAGTGTTCATACAAACTAACAAACGTCCACCAGATAAGCACCAGCAATGCCCAGCTGGCTCTTTGTCCCCCATGGGAAATTTTCTCAGTTAGAGCTGGGTAATTGTTTAGCGCAGCTGCTGCAGTTTCAAGGGTGCCAGCTCATCTGAGCCAACTGTATGCACACAGCCCATGACTCATGAGGCTGAGAAAGTACACACTGCTGGTGGGTGGGTGGGGGCCTTCAAGGACTCCATGTTAAATTTGCCCTCTTCTTTGTCAACTATTTGGGGGATAATACATAGTGAAAGGCCGTTATTTAAGGGGTATAAATATCCTATATCGTGAAAATCAGCTATAGGTGGGCATAATAACCTCATCTTTATTAAAAAGCTTTCACTGTACGTATCTGAACAGTCACTTGGCTGTACTGTATGTGTTATAATAACAACTATATTGTAAGATTTGTGGTTTCTTACATACACCCAAATATGGAACTGGCATAATATCCAGAGCAAGGGACAATTTGGGTGGAGACGGGGAAGGCAAGCACTGTTCCCTGGCCTCATGCCACGCTAATAGGGTTCAATATCAGATCTTCCAAAATTATTCTAGAAATACCCAAAATATATTTTGTGAGACAGCCGATTATTATTGTGAGGCAATTTGAATTTATTAGGGCTTTACTGTCAATTAGACACGGTAATGTCCTCCTGGAAAAATTCTTTTAAGTAGTATTCTGTACATAAATGGCATCTTTAAACAGTGTCATTCGCCACATGTATACCACATGTCTCCAGGGGCTTGTAGTATATATAATAATAAAGTAAGAGTTCTTCATAAATTAGTGATCTATTGTTCAGTGACAAATTAACCTAAATCTTAGTGTCTGAAGACAACAAGCCTTTGTTACCCCACAGTTTTTGTGGATTGAGAATTGAAGAGAAGCTTAGCTAGATGTTCTCACTCCAGGTCTTCCACAAGGCTGGAAGAACGTGAGCTCACTCTTCTGAGCTCACTTATGTGAGCCTTCCAGCAAGGCTGATTTCCTCCAGAGCAACCATGGCAGCTGGTTTCCTCCAGAGCAACAGCCTAAGAGAGAGTGTGAGAGTGCACATAGACAGAAGCCACAGCCTTTTTATGACTTAACATAGTAATGACATCTTTTCACCTCTGCTATATTGTGTCCATTTGAAGCAAGTCAGTAAGTCCAGCCTACACTCAAGAGGAAGGGATTACATAAAGACATGAATTAAGATTCATGTCTTTATGTAATTCAAGGCATCAGCCTTTCTCTCTGGAATTATAATAGCTACCTCTAATTAGTTTCAGAACCTCCAATTTTGATCTACTGCAGTGAAACTATTTTTGCTATGGCAAAGTGGTCTTTTAAAAACTGCTAATCTGATCATGTCATTTAACAACTGGTAACTGTCCTCAAGAGAATGTCTAATCTTCTTATTATGACCCTTTATATACAGTGCATAAAGACAGTATTAAATGGTATTTAGAGTCTTAGGCTCTAAAGCCAAGCTGCCTGGCTTCTAATCCTGGTTCTGCCATGTATCACTTTTATGCCCCTGGGAAAGTTTGCTAACCTCATGGGACTTTAATTTCTTCATTGAAACCTGAAATGGTAATAAGAGCTACTTTGTAGGATTATTGTGAAAATTCAATGAGATAATTCTTATGCAGCTCTTGGCACAGTGTCTAGGACATAGAAAGACTTTAAGAAGGGTAGGTTGTTATTTACATACCCTTAGAAGGGTATGACCTCTTCTAAGGAGTCTTTTATTTCTGTATCCACAGAGCCTAGCCCAGTGCCTGGCATATAATAAATATGTCCTTAATGAATGTGGGTAGAATGGTCTAATAAATAAATGATTTGGGAGATTTTTGATGCAGTCTCCTTCATTTCTTGATCCTACTTCTGACACCTACTTACTCATTCCCTCACCTCAGGTCCTGATTGCATAAGGATATTTCCACTGTTGCTTTGAAGAGAAAGCTGCCCAAACAAGTTGTTTAGATCAAAGAATATGTTTCTCCTCATATGCAGTTCTAAAGACACAAATTAAATTAAGGTCAATATTTCTTTCCCTGACTTTCTGTTATTTGAGCTTTTGAAATTTACAACTTTGTAATAATTGCTTCACTCACAAGCCAAACTCCTCAGTCAGGCATTTATTTTTTTTTCTCTTTTTTTATGATTCTAATATTTTTTTATTTTTTATTTTTATTTATTTTTTAATTATATTTTAAGTTCTAGGGTGCATGTGTACAACGTGCAGGTTTGTTACATATGTGTACCTGTGCCATGTTGGTGTGCTGCACCCATTAACTCATCATTTACATTAGGTATATCTCCTAATGCTATCCCTCCCCTCTCCCCCTACCCCACAACAGGCCCCGGTGTGTGATGTTCCCCTTCCTGTGTCCAAGTGTTCTCATTGTTCAATTCCCACCTTTGAGTGAGAACATGCGGTGTTTGGTTTTTTGTCCTTGCGATAGTTTGCTGAGAATGATGGTTTCCAGATTCATCCATGTCCCTACAAAGGACATGAACTCATCCATTTTTATGGTGTTTATATGCCACATTTTCTTAATCCAGTCTATCATTGATGGACATTTGGGTTGGCTCCAAGTCTTTGCTATTGTGAATAGTGCCACAATAAACGTACATGTGCATGTGTCTTTATGGCAGCATGATTTATAATCCTTTGGGTATATACCCAGTAATGGGATGGCTGGGTCAAATGGAATTTCTAGTTCTAGATCCCTGAGGAATCACCACACTGTCTTCCACAATGGTTGAACTAGTTTACAGTCCCACCAACAGTGTATAAGTGTTCCTATTTCTCCACATCATCTCCGGCACCTGTTGTTTCCTGACTTTTTAATGATTGCCATTCTAACTGGTGTGAGATGGTATCTCATTGTGGTTTTGATTTGCATTTCTCTTTTTTTTTTTTTGATTTGCATTTCTCTGATGGCCAGTGATGATGAGCATTTTTTCATGTGTCTGTTGGCTGCATAAATGTCTTCTTTTGAGAAATGTCTGTTCATATCCTTCACCCACTTGCTGATGGGGTTTGTTTGTTTTTTTCTTGTAAATTTGTTTGAGTTCTTTGTAGATTCCGGACATTAGCCCTTTGTCAGATGAGTAGACTGCAAAAATTTTCTCCCATTCTGTAGGTTGCCTGTTCACTCTGATGGTAGTTTCCTTTGCTGTGCAGAAGCTCTTTAGTTTAATTAGATCCCATTTGTCAATTTTGGCTTTTGTTGCCATTGCTTTGGTGTTTTAGACATGAAGTCCTTGCCCATGCCTATGTCCTGAATGGTATTGCCTAGGTTTTCTTCTAGGGTTTTTATGGTTTTAGGTTTAACATTTAAGTCTTTAATCCATCTTGAATTAATTTTTGTATAAGGTGTAAGGAAGGGATCCAGTTTTAGCTTTCTACATATGACTAGCCAGTTTTCCCAGCACCATTTATTAAATAGGGAATCCTTTCCCCATTTCTTGTTTTTGTCAGGTTTGTCAAAGATCAGATGGTTGTAGATGTGTGGTATTATTTCTGAGGGCTCTGTTCTGTTCCATTGGTCTATATCTCTGTTTTGGTACCAGTATCATGCTGTTTTGGTTACTGTAGCCTTGTAGTATAGTTTGAAGTCAGGTAGCGTGATGCCTCCAGCTTTGTTCTTTTGGCTTAGGATTGACTTGGCAATGCGGTCTCTTTTTTAGTTCCATATGAACTTTAAAGTAGTTTTTTCCAATTCTGTGAAGAAAGTCATTGGTGGCTTGATGGGGATGGCATTGAATCTATAAATTACCTTGGGCAGTATGGCCATTTTCATGATATTATTCTTCCTATCCATGGGCATGTAATGTTCTTCCATTTGTCTGTGTCCTCTTTTATTTCATTGAGCAGTGGTTTGTAGTTCTCCTTGAAGACGTCCTTCACATCCCTTGTAAGGTCTTAAAACTCCACAGAATCTGCTCCACACAGACCTCTTCACCCACACCATCTCCGTAGCTCTTTCTCATTGACTGCTCTCAAACACATGTATACACACACACAAGCACAAGCATACATACACACAAATGCACACATATAGAAACATGCAAATATATACACAGGAGACCAAGTGCATTGGATTCACTTTAGATGCTTGTTAAAATTCAGATTCCTGGGCTTCACCTAGTCTCAGAGGGCAAAGAGCAGGAAATCTACCTTTTAATAAGCTTCCTGGGTAGTCCTTATGCATAAAAAAGGCTTGAGGACCACAGCTCTCACCCCACTGAGCTTTGATAGTGGAATGTACTCTTCTAAAAAGCATATTATTTCCAACTGAAAACAAACAAAAACCAAAAGCACATATCCTTTAAAATTCAATCAACTAGTACCCTTGTCGAAGATCCCTAGATGGCCCACAGTAGTCAGTTCCTCCTGCTTCCCTTGTCACATGGTGAATATTATTGGTTTGCATGCAAACTGCTCAGGTCAGCCCAAGAGCATCTTGAGTTCAAGGACATCTCTGGCAGTACTTCCGGTACAGGGTCAAAAGCATAGTTGTTCAATTGGTGTTTACTGAAGTGTTAGCTATGGTACTAAAATATGATTTTGCTCTCAAATGTGTTGGTTTATATGAATTGACAAGACTTTACTTTTTATTATAGCATAAAATTTCATAACAGTATTTAGCTATTACATGCCACCTTAACTTTTCAAATGTACTATTAACAAAGAATGAAGGCAAAGCACAGTTGCTCACACCTATAATCCCAGAACTTTGGGAGGCTAAAGCAGGAGAATTGTCTGAGATCAGACTGTGCAACATAGCAAGATTCCTGCCTCTACAAAATAAAAATTAAAAAATTAGGCAGATGTGGTGGTGTGCACCTGTAGTCCTAGCTACTTGGGAAGCTGAGGAGGGAGGGTCACTTGAGCCTGGAAGTTCGAGGTTACAGTGAACTATGATCATGCCACTGCACTCCAGCCTGGTCAACAGAGCAAGCTCCTCTCTTTAAAAAAAAAGGAAAGAGGCTGGGTGCGGTGGCTCACACCTATAATCCCAGCACTTTGGGAGGCCTAGGCGGGCATATCATGAGGTCAGGAGACTGAGACCATCCTGGGAGGTCAGGAGATTGAGACCATCCTGGCTAACACAATGAAATTCTGTCTCTACTAAAAATACAAAAAATTAGTCAGGCATGGTGGCATGTACCTGTAGTCCCAGCTATTTGGAAGGCTGAGGCAGGAGAATCGCTTGAGCCTGGGAGGCAGAGGTTGCAGTGAGCTGAGATCACACCACTGCACTCCATCCTGGGCAACAGAGTGAGACTCTGTCTGAAAAAAAAAAAAAAGGGGGGGGGGGAAGAATAAATACCTTGCCCAAGATATAGAAATAGTAAAATAAACTTAAATTCTTCTGCCAAGATATTTTGTTGATAACCTTGCATAATTTGAGGTAACAACCTGGAAATTAGATCATATGCAAATTTCATTTGCTTTTTCTTGATAACTTGATATTCTTTAGTATGAAGACATAAGGTCAGATTGTATTGAGATTTTTATTTAGATCTTGGCATCTCAATTATTTTAATGTTTTAAGAATGCTGCAGAACTTTTCTTCTCTGATTGGAACTTTGAGAGTGTCAGATGCCCAGTAATCAGACTCCTCCATGTTAACATAAACAGGTATCAAACACATAAAAGTGGAGCCACAGCTGAGCTCACCAGTGCCAGGATGACTACTCCCAGATGGAGAGGACAAAGAGAAGTAGGCATTAAAAAAATCTGAACACTCTCACAGAGTCAGTTCTGTGGTCCAAATGTTTGTATCTCTTCTTCATTCCTATGATGAACCCTACTTCCCAGTGTGATCTTATTCAGAGATACAGCCTGTGGGAGGTAATTAGATCATGAGGGTAAGAGCCTTCATGAATGAGATTAATGCCTTGCCTCTTCTACCACCTAAGGATACAACAAGAAGGTGCCATCTGTGAATCAGAAATCAGGCCCTCACCAGATACAGAATCTGCTGTTGCCTTGATCTTGGACTTCTCAGATTCCACAACTGTGAGAAATAAATTCCCATGGTTTATAAGCAACCCAGTCTAGGGCATTTTGTTATAGCAGCCCAAAAGGACTAAGCTCCCGGCACATAAATGTAAGATTTCACCAGCTGATTGAGCATTGTCTGAGTCTGTTTCTGTTACTATGAAGGAATGTCTGAGCCTAGTTAATTTGTAAAGTATAAAGGTTTACCTGCTTCACAGTTTACAGGCTGTGCAAGAAGCATGGTGCCAGCACCTGCTTCTAAAGGGTGTTCAGGCTGCTTCCACTCATGGTGGAAGGCAAAAGAGAGCTGGTTTGTGCAGGCAAGAGAGGAGGCAAGACAGAGAGGAGGGAATTGCCAGCCTCTTGAACAACCAGCCCTCAGGGAACTAATAAAGCAATAACTCACTCATTTCTGTGAGGCAGTGCAAGGCCGTTCATGAGGGATCTACCCCATGACCCAAACACCTCCTATTAGGCTTCAGCTCCAATGGTGGGGATCAAATTTCAACATGAAATTTGGAGGATCATATATCCAAACTACAGCAAGCATGGTGAATTACCTTTAGAACTAAGTTGACACATTGATTTCACAATCATAGGTGAAAGAATCACTTCACCTTCTCAGTGACAAGAAAACTTCTGCTGACTGAACTCTTTCCTAAAGACAGGCAATTCACGCAGCTTTCTAAGCCTCAGACAGTGTGAAATCCTTCAGGCTGTATGGTTTTTCTTTTAATATCTTGTGAATTCCCAGAGCAAAGCCTCCCACTGTCATAGGAAAGAACTAAAATCCATCCTGAAGTCAAACAGAATTATTTGGAAATGACATGCTGGTTATAGCAATCCACTCATTCCCTCAAGAACAGATATAAGCAAAGGTTGACTACATTGATGCCTCTCTTCATTTGTAAGTGAGTCTTTCTCTTTTAATCATTTCCTATTCTATTTTACGTTTAATACATTCGAATCACCTCTCCTCATTTCACATCTTATTTATAAAGTTAGTGTCCACTTAAATTGTTCTTAAATTTACTGACAGTTAGATACTTTTGAGTATTTTAGCTGAGTGGCAGTCACTTAATGCCCATTACCTGTCCTCAAATGAAATAAGCAACCAAACAAGTTACCAATGAAGTAACACTACACAAAATGGCAGCCTCAGGTGGCACTTGCTTTACTCAAGATATCATCATTCTGCATCTATGGCAAATGCAACAAATCACAGAAATGTGTTTCTGGTACCTGATATGGTTTGGTTGTGTTCCACCCAGATCTCATCTTGAATTGTTGTTGCCATAATCCCCACATGGTTACCCTCATACTGTTCTCATGATAGTGGGTGAGTGCTCATGAAATCTGATGGTTTTATAAGGGGCTTTTCCCCCTTTGATTGGCACTTCTCCGTCCTGCCGCCATGTGTAGAAGGACGTGTTTGCTTCCCCTTACTCCTTGATTGTAAGTTTTCTGAGGCCTCCCTAGCCGTATAGAACTGTGAGTGAATTAAACCTCTTCTCTTTATAAATTGCCCAGTCTTGGGCAATTCTTTATAGCAGCATGAGAATGAACTAATACAGTACCTTTTAAATTTTCTTTCATAATACAATATTGTCAGGAAAGAGTTCTCTAGCATATTTAATATATAGTGTCTCTCTTGTGCCATTTTTAGACTCTAGCTAGCATAGCATACCAGCATAAATATGTGTATTAAGTTTATATACTTATTTGCAACACAGTTAATCAATCTTATACCCTGACACTGTTTATAGTGGCAAGGAAGTAGATGTGGTCAATTAAACAAAGAGAGATAAGGCAATACACAGATGAGATGTTAAGTCTGATTCCATGCAATACTGGGTAAATTCTGATTATCTTCACAGGTTGAGTTTAGTTCAAAACAACATGCTATAAAATGGAATATTGATGATGGAGTTGAAAAGTAATTAATGGTGGGCAGTCTATCATCTGGGAAAATAGATGCCTCCTTTGGATCCATAGCTGCTTAAAAATTCATAACGAAAAAATAAAAATTGGACAAAGGAGTGCATGACCCCACAACAGGATGCACCTTTACATGATACTTAGTGGATTTTTTGTAAATGTACAATATTGATATACACAGTTAACTATAGTCAGATTCTGCTTATAACCTCAATGAGTACGATGCACACCATTACTCAGCATGACTCACTGAATTGTCCCTATACAAAACAATATCCTTGCAACTGAAATGATTGATGTGAGGCAGCTTTCACTCTAGCACAGTTAAATTAAACACAAAAGACACTCAGGTAGAAATTTTTGTATGCAGAAACCTGCCATTATTAAGTCCTGTACTGCCACAGCAACTGCCTGTCTAATAAGTGTATAGGGCACATGAATACTTTTAAAAATACATTTCCATATTGGAAATCTGAATAAAATTTAAACTATTTTAATAGGAAATTTTCTTTGATCATAGAGCTTACATTTAGTATCACCGATGCAATGATTGCTCTTGACTAGTGGAATAGCTTATGGCATAAATAGTGCAGTAACAATTGGAATCTCAGAGTATATGAAGGCTGAAAGGGATATTAGAGATCGCTTAGCTCAACCCACTTATTTTCTACTTGAGATAATTTGTTTCACAGTTCTTCCATATGCTGGTCTCAGAGCAGTGCCTCCTGGTGACACAGATAATACTGTCACAACAAAATGATAGAGATGAAACAATATAATAAGGTCTTGGTAAAGCTGAATTTGCTTATTTAAAATTATTGCCTTTTATTCCTAGACTTTCCCCTTTCTGATGTTTTATCTCCATATTCTTTTATGAAATGATCATGGTAGAGAAAAATAGTTGCTTTTCCTAACATTCATAATTGGTTAAGTAAAAAGTTGGCAACCCTATAATATGCCTTATTTCTTTTTTAATTTTACAAAACTTTGAAATCCAAGGGTTGGGGAACCACCATTTTAGACGCCAACATAGAACAGAGTCCATTGATGTATCTGTATATGAGAGGGTTAAACACATTTATCAGTAAGGCAAAATTAGTAAGAAGGATTATTTGTGAAATGAGTTATGTTAAAAGACATTGCTTCTGTTTACCACGTAAAATTTGATGAACCATCACAAAGGGAGTAATACCTGCCTTTTGTTATTCATATGTGTCTGACAAGAGAGTAAATGCAGCAGTTTTAACTGTATTTAAACAAAACTGGCATATTTTATCTAACAGTAAGATGTCAAATGCTGTAAGAATAAAGAAATCAAGGAGCCTGGAGCATGGATATAGTTATATTATTACACAATTATTAGGCTAGAGGTTAGAAAGAAAGTGATAGTTGCCATCAGGAGGCATAAACTGTCTTGATTTCTATTTGTTCTTTGTCATTTGCATAATACTTTTTGTTTCAGTTAGGTATTATGAGATTCATGCCTCCGCCTAGGAGACATGGATAGACATAAAAAATCCTTGTAGTTTTTATCTAAAAATGTCAAAGCTAAAAAAATTTCTCATGAGATATATAGTATAATATCAGCCAAAATGGAATTCAGGACCATTTAGAATCAAGAGAAATTACCTCCTAGGAGGTTACCCTGTGAGATGATGCACAAAAATAGGAAGCTAATGAATCTCTGGTACAAAATTATGCTTCTACATCAAGTCTCTTAAATAAGCAAGAATGCCATATTTATTTATTTGCATTTATTTCAGATGATTCATGTACCCATTGGTTTAAAATTACTTATGAGTTTAGCTACTAAAAGACTTTGGTTGATAGTTGGTTAACAAAAGAAGGAAGTTATATCATTAGTACTTCTAGCCAACATTTAGGGATAGCTCTTTCTTGACTATGATAGAGTCAGCTTCAGACTTTAAGATTCATAATGGCTTTCAGTAGAATGCATGATTTGTTTTCTCCCTTAAAGAAACATATCATAATTAAAACCTAATATTTTTCTAATTGTTTCTGTGCAGGTTTATTTGGTAACTTTTTAAAAAGGGGAATGCTTTTTTTTTTTTTTTTACTTTTTTGTTATAGTTGTTTGTTTGTTTTTTTATTATTTGAACATGGAAGAGAGATTCTTAGTAATCAATTTGCCTACAATATTAGGGAGTACTGCATTTCTGAGTCCTAGAAAGATATTTTTCAAAGGACCTTTTAAATTTAAAACAACAGAAATTAATTTTTCAAATAACCAACTTCGTCCTCCTTACATGTTTTTGACCATGTGGGTCACATTTTAGCCATCTAGTGAAAATATATATATATATTGACTATTTACTATATGGGCAGCAATGCATGTGGGGTCGTTTAAGGTACAGAAAATATGGCAAACATGGTTAAGGCCATCAGGGAGTTTAGTAAACAACTCTACAACCTAATTTATAATTCCTCTTTTCATAGAGATGAAACAATAAAGCAGAAGTCTGACTTCTGTTAAAACTTTTTTATTGTGGAAGGAAAAAAAAGGGAAGAAAGGGAGGGAAGGAAGGAGGAAAAGGAGAGAGGGAAAGAGAAAAAAAATAAAGGATTTAACACCTGATTGTGTGGAAGACACCTTGTTTTACTTCTTGTGGTTCTGTGGAATTGGCCTATAGTTATTCTGGCACTTTCTATTCCTTGCGCTTCTGAGTCCCTAATGAAGCTTGTCAGATCTCCAAAAAGAACAAGTCCAGAAGGCAAATGACAGCCTTCCAAGAACCTGTTACTAAAGTGAATGACTTGAGTAGATTCCTGTGGTTAGAGTCAGGTTTTACGGACTCTTAATTGATTTAACCATCAGACCTGGCCCGACCAAGTAAGACTCATCAACTACTAATTTAATGGAGATATCACATTTGCTAAGGCTACTTAGTAACTGAATTTACTCAGTCCCTGATAGGAAAATTTAGCAGGGATGAGAAATTACTATTCCTTTTGTTTAAATTTAATTTTATTTTAAAGTCACAAATAATAATTATGTATATTTATGGGATACAATGTGATGTTTTGAAATATGTAAACATTGTGGAATGACCAAATCAGGCTAATTAACACATCCATCACCTAGTCAAGCTATTAAAAAGCAAAACACAGGCCTGAGAATTTGCAGACCATACACCTTGCAAATATGCAGAAAATCCCTGTCAATTATGAGGAATCATCTAACTGTACTTCAGGCAAGTTGCCATCCTTGACTTTATTGTGACTATTGTGACTTTAAACACATTCCCTACTAGTGCCACCTGTATTGCTTTATACTTTGTTTTCCATTTCCTTATCTTACTCTTTTGACTCTCTCTCTCTCTCGCTCGCTCTCTCTCTCTCTTGCTCTCACTCTCCTGATGATTCTAGATGTGTTTGTGATCATACACATTCAGAGATCCATAGAAATCCGAGCCTTAAGTTAGGGATTTTTAACTTCTTGTAGGTGATAGATGACTGAAAATTCGATAAAGGACATAAACTCATATTCCTAGGGAAATAAACAGCAACGAAACACTCTAAATTACTTTAAATAACTTCTGGAGTTCAAGCCCGCCAGTACATCCCAGGACAATACACCATGGTCGAGTATTATGTGCTTGCTCACATACATACACGCACATTTATTTTTCCTCATTATCCTGGAATTCCCATGGGTAGTGTTTCTGATTTTTTTTTCCTTAACATACATTAATCCTTGACCTGTAAATGGTGCAAACATAGTAAGATCATACTAATTCAGTGCAATTGTTTAAACAATGTGGGTTAAGAAAAATAAAATAATTGTAGACTCTCAGAGATCTCCTATATGAATCTTATTTTGCCACATACATCATTTCTACAGGACCCCTGGAAAGTATACTCAAATTTTAAAACTGACAGAGACTCCATAAATACTGACTTTATTTTAAAGAAATACCATTTCATCACTTGCAGGGAAATAGAGAAAGTCATGCAATCTCTGTCCTCCAACCACCCATTAGATGTTCCATTTTCTTTATGATAGGTATTCCAACCAGACCAACTAAGTGTTCCCTAGTTCCAGGATCGTTGCTTTTATGAGGACATATGCTATCAATTGCTTAAATGGGGTCCTTTCAAAGTGTTCGAGGGCTTTTAAAAAACAGTTGGTTTCCTAAAATACTACTTTGTACGTGGCCCAAAAACCAATAGATATAACTGAGATATACACAAACAATGAAACATTTTTATCTTACTAGCAAACACACATGGCCAACTGGCCTAACCATCTGTCTTTTGCATTATCTATCACTGCATAATTGACTTGCTCCAAGGTCACATCAGAGAGCTGGGTTCATTCAATAATTATAATTAGCATTGAATGTTATTTGTAATTTAATTTTGAGCTATTCTCGTTAAATATCCCTAAAAATGTATTATTATGATAGTAATCATCACTTATTGGGTATTTATGGTAAGATAGGGACTATATGTGGAACTATATACATTTGTTATCTTACATAGTTCACAGTTGCCTATGAATTGGATATTTTTGTCCTCATTTTGCTAGTAAGAAAATTGACACTCAGGGAGATTTAAAAATGGCCAAGGCAGAGCTGGGTTATGTAATAAGGCCCAGAGCCTGTAATATATCCCAGAGCCTGGTTTCTAGAGCCTGGTGTCTTCAATAATATTTGACCTATTCTAAATTTCTAATTTTTGTACATTGTCTTTGTTTTTATTTTGTTGACGTCCATCCGTGGCTATCTAGCATTCCTGTTTTGTCCTTCCTGTGTTCTTCACATTTGTGTCCATCCAAACAAGCTGCATTTAGGCTCTAGAAAAAAAAGGTAGTTCTACATAATTCTCTATTCTCCATTTGCCACAAGTGATGAGGACTTTATTAAAAGCACTTTGAAAACATCCACACATACCTTTTAAAATATTTTCTTTTTCTCCTGGAAATAGTATGTATACTAGGAAAACAGAGGCTTTATCCTCACAAATAAATGAGTTACATACTGGCATGCTGTTGTATAAGGACACAGGCCCTATAGAGCCAAACCACCTTGGAAAGTTCGCTAACCTTTCTTCACATCTGTAAAGTGAAAGAAACAATAGCACTGCATTATTTTCCTAGGGCTTCCATAACAAACTACCATGAACTAGGTGGCTTAAAACAAGATATTTCATCTCTAGCTGTTCTAGAGGATAAAAATTCAATGTTAAGGTGTCAGCAGAGCCATACGGTCTCTCTGAAGGTTCTAGGGGAGAATGTGTTTCATGATGGTCTCTGAGCTTCTGATGTTGTTAGAAATCTTGGTGTTCTTTGGCTTGTGGACATATCACTCCAATTCCTGCCTCCAGCATCACAAAGCATTCTTCCTGTGTTTCTGTCTCTGTATTTCTTCTCTTCTAAAAGAGAAGGCATTGATGAACTAAGCTGGAATTCTAATTTCATCCTCTATATAAAAAAGTCATCATCCTTCTTATTTTTTTTAAAGCAAAGACTAAAGTAAGTGTCATCCATCCTCAATATTTTTTTAAAAGCAAGAACTAAAGTAAGCTGACATAGGGCACCATACGGCAGCTCAGCATCTTCCTAGACATCAGTGATGGCTGCAGCAGAGTGAGTTTGGTCTTCTTCTCTCGAAGGAAGGAGGTGTTGGAGAAAGCATGTCATTCCCCACAGAAGCATCCCTCCCATTTCCCTTTGGTTTGGTGGCAATGATTCTAGGGGCACTCGCCTAGGCAAAAGGAGCCTGGCTGAGCAAAGTGAGCCTTAGCATATCTGTTTCTTTGCTTTTTTTTTTTTTTTTTTTTTGAGATGGAGTCTCACTCTGTCACCTAGGCTGGGGTGCTGTGGCACCATCTCAGCTCACTGCAACCTCCACCTCCCAGGTTCAAGTGATTCTCCTTCCCCAGCCTTCCAAGTAGCTGGGACTACAGGCATGCGCCATCACACCCAGCTAATTTTTGTATTTTTAGTAGAGACGGGGTTTCACCATGTTGACCAGGATGGTCTCAATCTCTTGACCTCGCGATCTGCCCACCTCAGCCTCCCAAAGTGGTGGGATTACAGGAGTGAGCCACCGCGCCCGGCCTCTTTGCATTTCTTTACCGCTATTCACCCCACCCTTCCTTGCAAAGGCCACCAAATCAATGGGTGAGCTGGTTCACATGATTTTGCAGAATATGGATGTGGGTTTATTTGTATTTTATGCATTAATAATGCTATTCATTGTTAACATCAGTTCTCAATTTGGTGACCCAGCTTTCCTACATTTGGAGGTTCCACTATCCCATTACACGTAAAGACCTAAGGCCTTGGAAGCTTCTGACTTCATGAGGTAGAAGGAAGAAGGCAGAGCAAGAAAAGATCCACCTACTTGTCATAAACTTTGGCCAAGATGTGCTACTAATCAGACCCATGGCCATACCTGATTGCAAATGGGGTTGGGAACTGTAGTTCTCGACAAGGCAGACACATTCTAGCAATAACTCTACTTTGGAATGGAGAACAACAAATTTTGGTGCACAACAGCTGTCTCTATCATAATCTTTTCTCTTGTGAATTTCCTATACTTTTATTTGCATAGCCTCTTTCTCTTTAAGCTACAAACATGTTCAAGAATTTGAGATGCTTACTATATACATTACATGTATATACCAGGTACTGTGCTAAGCCCTAGGAATACTGGTTATGCCTTTTTTATGCTTCCCACATTTTAGTTATTTCTTCATGTATACTATCTCTTTTTGTACTCTTTTGGAAAATTAATCCACTTTCCAGATCTTCAGCCATTGCTTCTGCAAGATAAAATCTCTAGCTCCAACAACATGAGAGCTCTATTCCAGACCTCCTTTATATTATTATTATTATTATTTATTATTATTATTATTATTATTATTATTATTATTATTATTATTTTGAGATAGAATCTCACTTGTTGCCCAGACTGGAATGCAGTGGTGCAATCTTGGCTCACTGCAGCCTCAAACTCCTTGGGCTCAAGCAGTCCTCCCAGCTCAGACTCCCAAGTACCTGAGACCACAGGCATATGCCATCACGCCCAACTAATTGTTTTGTATTTTTTGTGGAAACAAGGTCTCACTATGTTGCCCCGGCTCAGACCTAACTGCCTGCCGAACACATCCTCCTGTTGGCATCTATGCCTCTACCTCACATCGTCCCAGTCAAACATCTAATTCCCTCTCCCATTTCTCACCTGGTTCCTCTGTCATCTGTGCTTTTGAGAAACATTTGTAAAACTCTTACTCATGAGCTAGTATGCTAAGTGTTTCTTCTCTTGAATTTTACATTTTTTCTAAATGAAAGCAACTTTAAGACAAAGATAAAGAAAATGGAGGGAAGAATCCATATGTAGTTTTCAAGAGACAGGTAAGAGGGGAGGGGAGGCAAGGAAACAAGCATTAGACTAGAGACCATCTGGTATCAGCTACACGTTGGGGCCACAAGTCCCTCAAATGCATATGGCGTAGGAGCTGCGAGACAAAACCAAGAGGCATTATGTTGCTGGTGGGTGGCTTGGAGTTGAGTTTATGGCTCTGGAAGAAACTGTATTTTTTAATATGCATATATTTGAAGTAATTTGTAAATATTATAAGTGTTTAAGATATTCAACCTATTTCTCTTACATTCTGAGACACGTACATATTTTATGAAGCAGATATTTTTCATATTAGCATATATAGCTAATATACAAAACAAAACAGTAAACAACACTTAGCTGAACCTGAATCTAAATGACTCCAATTATACTATCATCCCTACTCCACCCAACACACACACACACACACACACACACACACACGCACGCACACAGCCAAATATCTATTTTAATCTAAGCCTTGCAAAATCATTTAAATACAGAACGCTGCAGTGATTCTACTACCTAATTTTAATATTTTATTCAATTAAAAAATGACTTCCTATGTGACATCTTTGATTTATTGTGTGATGCTTTTCCATCTTATAATTTGAATAGGTAATCATCAATGAGATTGCTGGTTTCAGTGATAATTACTCAGGTTTGGCTGTTTTTCACAAATCCTGTGCTGAAAAGCCTGGGGAGTTTAGGTCCTTCCCGATGCTATATAATCTATCTGATTCATTTTGTTACTGAGTGCTCTTTGTGATAGATAAAAATACAGCTAGCCTATTAGTTAAGTGCAAGTCCCGAGTAAAGGATAAATAACAGATGAGCAGCTTCAACCAACACCTCAGCATGGCGTTTAACAGCTTCCAAAAGTACTATATAATCTTTTGGAAAGCTTAATCGTTCCCTATTGCACTTTTTGAAAGTGAAGAGTAGTTATTAATCCTGGTGTTCACACAAAATTTTCACAGTAGATCTTCATTGAATAAATAGTGCTGTTTCATATAAAAGTTTTGGTTTTATATAACACTTAACTGTTAGAGGTTAAACAAATAGCAGTGTACTAGCATGAAGAAAAATTGTATTTGGTAAAGAAAACTACATTTTAGGCTGTATTAAACTGTATGCTTAATTAGTGGTTTGAGAAAAGAGAAAATGTAAATCTTTCTGGAGGCCATGGAGTTTCCCTTTTTTTATTCCTTATTTTCTTCTCTCTCTCTTAAAAGAAAATCCTTGTAATAGTTCAATTAATCATGTTTTATCTTCCTGAAGTATGTTATTTCTCAAATGTGTGGGAGAAGTTGGCTTTCTTAAGGAAATGTAAGACTGTGTAGCAGCTTTTTTCCTTTTTAGTCATTGGCTTCTTAGAATCCTATTCATGTTGTTAAAACATTTACTTTGTTAATGCTTCATTTTCAGAAAGGATGGCTCCAAAGCACTGCCTTGATTCGTTTTAACTTATTTGTGACTTTCAAAGAGATAGGAGTTGACCTTACAAAAATACATTTGCGTTTAGGTCATTAAAATTGAAATTGACCAATTCGAACAATTTAAAGGGAAGCAGGAATAATAATTCTGTAATTCTAAACTCAGTTTTCTGCAAGAAGAAAAAAAAGAGACAATTAACTAAATAACCTACTGTCTTATTAAAAAAGGAAAGAGAGAGGGAGTATGGAGGAATATTTAACAAGCAAATGGAAGCAAAAAAAGCAGGGGTTTGCAATCCTAGTCTCTGATAAAACAGACTTTAAACCAACAAAGATCAGAAAAGACAAAGAAGGGCATTACATAACGGTAAAGGGATCAATGCAACAAGAAGACCTAACTATCCTAAATATATATGCACCCAATAAAAGAGCACCCAGATTCATAAAACAAGTTCTTAGAGACCTACAAAGAGACTTAGACTCCCTCGTGATAGTAGTGGGAGACTTTAACACCCCACTCTCAATATTAGACAGATCGAGACACAAAATTAACAAGGATATTCAGGACTTGAACTCAGCTCTGGATCAAGTGGACGTAATAGATGTCTACAGAACTCTCCACCCCAAATCAGTAGAATATACATTCTTCTCAGCGCCACATGACACTTATTCTAAAATCAACCACATAATTGCAAGTAAAACACTCCTCAGCAAATGCAAAAGAATGGAAATTATATAAAGAATGTATAAATTATAATTTGTATAATGTATAAATTATAATTTCCATTATGTATTATGGAAATTATAACATTATAAAATATAACCAAAGTCCAATCAAATTAGAACTCAGGATTAAGAAATTACTCAAAACCGCACAACTACATGGAAATTGAACAACCTGCTCCTGAATGACTTCTGCGTAGAGAAAGAAATTAAGGCAGAAATCAAGAAGTTCTTTGAAACCAATGAGAACAAAGAGACAACGTACCAGAATCTCTGGGACACAGCTAAAACAGTGTTAAGAGGGAAATTTATAGCACTAAATGCCCACATCAGAAAGCTGGGAAGATCTCAAATCAACACCCTAACATCACAATTAAAAGAACTAGAGAAGCAAGAGCAAACAAATTCAAAAGCTAGCAGAAGACAAGAAATAACTAAGATAAGAACAGAACTGAAGGAGATCGAGACACGAAAAACCCTTCAAAAAATCAATGAATTCAGGAGCCGGCTTTTTGAAAGGATTAACAAAATAGATAGACCACTAGCTAGACTAATAAAGAAGAAAAGAGAAGAATCAAATAGACACAATAAAAAAAATGGTAAAGGGGATGTCACCACTGACCCTACAGAAATACAAACCACCATCAGAGAATAATATAAACACCTCTATGCAAATAAACTAGAAAATCTAGAAGAAATGGATAAATTCCTGGACACATACACCCTCCCAAGACTCAACCAGTAAGAAATCAAATCCCTGAATAAACTGATAACAGGTTCTGAAATTGAGGCAGTAATTAATAGCCTACCAACCACAAAAAGCCCAGGACCAGACAGATTTACAGCTGAATTCTATGAGAGGTACAAAGAGGAGCTGGTACCATTCCTTCTGAAACTATTCCAAACAACAGAAAAAGAGGGACTCCTCCCTGACTCATTTTATGAGGCCAGAATCATCCTGATACCAAAACCCGGCGGAGACACACACACACAAAAGAGAAAACTTCAGTCCAATATCCCTGATGAACATTGATGCAAAAATCCTCTATAAAATACTGTCAAACCAAATCCAGCAGGGCATCAAAAAGTTTATCCACCATGACCAAGTCGGCTTCATCCCTGGGACGCAAGGCTGGTTCAACATATGCAAATCAATAAACATAATCCATCATGTAAACAGAACCAATGACAAAATTCACATCATCTCAGTAGATGCAGGAAAGGCCTTTGATAAAATTCAACATCCTTACATGTTAAAAACTCTCAATAAACTAGACATTGATGGAATATATCTCAAACTAATAAGAGCTATTTATGACAAACCCATAGCCAATATCATACTGAATAGGCAAATGCAGGCAGCATTCCCTGTGGAAACTGACAGAAGACAAGGATGCCCTCTCTCACCACTCCTATTCAAGATAGTATTGGAAGTTCTGGCCAGGGCAATCAGGCAAGAGAAAGAAATAAAGGGTATTCAAATAGGAAGAGAGGAAGTCAGATTGTCTCTTTTGACAGATGACATGATTCTATATTTAGAAAACCCCATCTTCTCAGCCGAAACACATCTTAAGCTGATAAGCAACTTCAGCAAAGTCTCAGGATACAAAATCAATGTGGAAAAATCACAAGCATTCCTATACACCAACAATAGACAAGCAGAGGGCCAAATCATGAATGAACTTCCGTTCACAATTGCTACGAAGAGAATAAAACTTACAAGGGGTGTGAAGGACTTCTTCAAGGAGAACTACAAACCACTGCTCGAGAAAATAAGAAAGGACACAAACAAATGGAAAAACATTCCATGCTCATGGATGGGGAGAATCAATATCATGAAAATGGCCATACTGTCCAAAGTAATTTATGGATTCAATGCTATTGCCATCAAACTACCATTGACTTTCTTTACAGAAATAGAAAAATCTACTTTAAATTTCATATAGAATCAAAAAAAAAGCTGGTATAGCCAAGACAATCCTAAGCAAAAATAACAAAGCTGGAGGCATCATGCTACCTGACTTCAAACTATACTACACGGCTGTAGTAACCAAAACAGCATGGTACTTGTACCAAAACAGATATATAGACCAATGGAACAGAACAGGGACCTCAGAAATATCACCACACATATACAACAAGCTGATATTTGACAAACCTGACAAAAGCAATGAGGAAAGGATTCCCTATTTCATAAATAGTGCTGGGAAAACTGGCTAGCCATATGCAGAAACCTGAAACTGGACCTTGGACCCCTTCGATACACCTTATACAAAAATTAACTCAAAATGGATTAAAGACTTAAATGTAAAAACCAACACTGTAAAAACTCTAGAAGAAAACCTAGGCAATGCCATTTAGGACGTAGGCTTGGGCAAAGACTTCATGACTGAAACACCAAAAGCAATTGCAACAAAAGCCAAAATGTACAAATGTATCTAATTAAACTAAACAGCTTCTGCACAGAAAAAGAAACTAGCATCAGACTGAACAGGCAACCTACAGAATGGGAGAAAATTTCTCCAATCTACCCATCTGACAAAGGTCTAATATCTAGAATCTACAAGGAACTTAAAATTTACAAGGAAAAAACAACCCTATCAAAAAGTGGGTGAAGGATATGAACAGACATTCTCAAAAGAACACATTTATGTGGCCAAGAAACATGAAAAAAAGCTCTTCATCACTCATCATTAGAGAAATGCAAATTAAAACCACAGTGAGATACCATCTCATGACAGTCAGAATGAAGATTATTAAAAGATCAAGAAACAAAGATGCTGGTGAGGCTGTGGAGAAATAGGAATGCTTTTGCACTGTTGGTGGGAGTGTAAATTAGTTCAACCATTGTGGAAGACAGTGTGGCAATTCCTCAAGAATCTAGAACCAGAAATACCATTTGACCCAGCAATCCCATTACTGGGTATATCCCCAAAGTATTATAAATCATTCTACTATAAAGACACATGCACATACATGTTTACTGCAGCACTATTCACAATAGCAAAGACTTGGAACCAACCCAAATGCCCATCAATGATAGACTGGATAAAGACAATGTAGCACATGTATACCATGGAATACTATGCAGCCATAAAAAAGAATGAGATCATATCTTTGCAGGGACACGGACCATGCTGGAAGCCATCATTCTCAGCAAACTAACACAGGAACAGAAAACCAAACACTGCATGTTCTCACTTATAAGTGGGAGTTGAACAATGAGAACACATGGACACAGGGAGGGGAACAACACACACTCACACAGAGGCCTGTCAGGTGTGGGGGGGCAAGGGGAGGGAAAGCATTAGGACAAATACCTAATGCATGTGGGGCTTAAAATCTAGATGATGGGTTGATAGGTGCAGCAAACCACCATGGTACATGTATACCTATGTAACAAACCTGCACGTTCTATACATGTATCCTGGAACTTAAAGTGAAATAAAAATGAAATAAAATAAGACAGAGAGAGGAAACTTTGAAATTCCTTGAGAGACCAACCATTTCCTAGAAATGAATATTAAAAGAAATATGTAATGCAAATATTTATTAAAATGATATTAAACAATGTAAACATTTAGTGGCAGTTTTGTGAGAAAAATGCAAAAATATACTTCTTATATATTCAATCCAGAATGAAAGCTTGAAGGTTTAATATGTAACTCTAGCCAAGTAAAAGTATTTCAGTAAGAGACCTAAGGTGATGAGTCTCTGAAATGTGGCTGTATTTTAATCTAACTTAATGAGCAAAGTAGCTAAGTATACTCAGAGCAATGGACCTCTGCAGTTAGCATGTCTGACTATCTTGGAACGTGATTTTCCCAGCCACCAACTTAACAGAAGCTTGATGTCAAAGAGTTCAAGGTTGGGCAAAATTGGGGTTGTGTGCAGTCTGTATGACTGAACACAGATCTACATAATATGAAGTAGATATGCAGAAGGCAAAGTAAACATTCTGCTGTGTAAACAGGAATCTAAATTTGCCTAATAAGGAACCAACTCAATTCTTACAGAGGTAAGCCTCTATGATGTTTGTAAACCTATTTCTTTTTTTCAATCAGGAAACTCCATTCTTAACTATCTTAGACATTTCTGAATAAGATTCTAGAATTCTCTTCTTAACCTGTTTATTTTGAAAAATTTTAAGTTTATTATAAAAATAGAGATAATAGTAACTATCCATCATCCAGTTTCAATAAAAATCAATATACAGCCAACATTCAGACCTACTCTCTCCTTCTTCTCCCCCAACTCTTGATTGTGCTGAGGCAAAGCCCAAATATTATAACATTTCTTTTATAAATATTTCACTCTATACTCTGAAAAGGTAAAGACTATTTTTAAAAGCACATAACTACAATATCATTTCCATATCTACAAACAATAATTGTCAATAATTTCTGTGATAGTTTATCTCCAAGATGACTCTAGCTGATTGAATCCTTCCCTTCCACATGCATATCATTTCCCTGTCAAGAGGTAGAGACCATTCCCCTACTTTCATGAATCTGGGCTGGCCTGCTTCTGCTTTTCCCAATAGAATATGGCAAAAGTGAGGCTATAGAAGTTCTAGACCTTGACCTGAAGAAGCCTGGGAGTTTCCACTTCTTTTGGGAGTGCTGAGCCACCATACCTTACTACCCTGCTTAAGAGACCATAGGAGAGAACATATCTATTTATCTGTTGATTGATCAAACTATCTATCTACATATATAGAGAGAGACCCAGCCATTCCAACATCTTGGGTGAGCCCAGCCTTCCAACTATCTTCATCAAAGTACTAGACATGTGAATGAAGCCTTCTTGGATTCTCCACACAAGCTCCCCCACCAACTAAATTCACTGAATTACCCCAGTTGACATTCTGTGGAGAAGAAAAATTGACTAGCCAAGACCTGTCTAAATTTTGGATCCATAGAATCATAAATAACAAAATGACTACTTTAGGTCACTATGTTTTGGTCTGATTTGATACAAGGAATAGATAACTAAAACAATTCTGTAATATTATCAATATTCAGTCAATGTACAGCTTTATCCAATCAGTTTTTAAATATTTTGGATAGAGTTGGTTTGTTTCAACCAGGATTTCAACAGATAACCCTAGAACTCAAAACAATAATGAAAATATTTTATGCATCTGTAAACATTTCCCATTTTACCAACTAATTTTATAAAAAATATCTGATGTTATATGGTAGCTCTAGATAGATAGGTGGTTTTTGCAAAGATTACTATCTACATTACACAAATTTTTTTAAAAAAGAACTAGATCTAGAGATTAAATGGCATATCAGAACAATTGTATCTGGACTTCAAACACAGATTGTAGAATTTAAGGTCTAGTGCTCTTTCCTTTATTCCAAACACTTCAAAGATTTATATTACCTGATTGGATCTAATAAGATTTGCTATTATTGGAACCATAAAGAAACAAGTATTTCTCCACTCCTCATCTTTATACCCTGAGATGTATTTATTTCTCAAATATATCCCCTCCTCTCAATTTCTGCCACGTGGTTCCTAGTGTAGGCTTCCATTATTTCCCTCCTGGTGTACCAAAGTCCTAATTGATCTCTAAGTATCTGGTCTTGATCCTCTTTCATTTTTCCTCCATTCCATTGCCAGATGCATCTGTCTAAAACCAAACTTGACCACCTTGATTCCTCTGCCTAATAATATTTAATAATTCTCAAACTGATATCCATAGAAAGAAATGTTCTCAGAAGCCCACAAGTTTTCCTGGAAAATCTTCAAAATTCCTGCATCTTGGTGAAAATTTAAAACAATAAATATAAGAATCTTCTGAAGCATTAAGATGATTACCTAATAACAAAGTACTGCCATCTACCTGACTACAGTAATGATGACTGCATTTGGATTTACCTCACGATGCTAATGCTTGCTATATAAATAAAGCTTTTTGAAGTTGTTTGGCTATTAAAAGTCGTGAGACAATTAAGCGGTCACATAAAACATGCATAATGATGCAGAAGTCAAAAGAACCTGCACCATAACATTTGATACCATACCGGTTTCTACAAATGCATTGTCAAAACACACTCCATTGTTATACATACCAAATTGCAGTGGTTCTGTATCAATGGGCATATTGGAATGTAACAAATGAACTCCCAGTACTAAGAGATAATGTGTTTAGATAATCACTTAATGTAGAATTCAATAATGCCCTAAAGCTAAACTTAAGTAAAGAAAAACATTTGTATAATTTTCAAGTAACACCATTTAAATTGGCTTTTGAAGCCTGATAGGAACAGAGTTCACATTAAGAATTAGGTTAGATTATCTTGATAAGCAAGTAAATCTTTGAAGTTGGTAATACTATTCTGACAACATACTTTTTCAAAAAAGACATTAAGATTAGAATAGAGAAAAATGTTTTATCTATTAGATTAAACCATATACAATAGTCAAGTTTCAATCATTTTTGATCTACAGAAATGTCAAATATTGAGTTGGTAATGAGAGTTTGAACTCACTGGTTTTATAAATATTTTATTTTCAAGTGTTTTCATTTTTTGTCATTGTATTAGTTTTTTTAGGGCTGCCATAATAAACTACCACAAGCTGAGTGGCTTAAGACAACAGAAGTTTATTTTCGCACAATTCTGGGGTCTAGAAGTCTGAAATCAAGATGTTGGCAAGGTTGTTTCCTTCTGGAGGTTCTGAGGGAAAATATATCCTGTGCCTGTCTCTATTTGAGGTTCTGGTGGCTGTGGACAATCCATAGCATTCCTTGGCTTGCAGCTGTATCTGCTCCCATGACACATGGCATTCTGCTTGTGTGTCTTTGTGTCTCTGTATCCAAACTTCTCTCTTCTTATAGGGATACCAGTTATTGGATTAAGGCACACCCCAAACCACTGTGACCTCATCTTAGCTTGATTTATATCTACAAAAACCCTCTTTCCAAATAAAGTCACATTCATAGGTACTGGGAATTATGACTTCAACATATCCTTTTAGGGTACACAATTTAACCCACAAGTCATATTAAGAGGTATAAGCATAAGAAGTTCTAATCTGGTTTTATTTTTGAACATATTTATCTAACATTGTAAATAAGAATAATATAAATCCTGCAATAATTGTCTTTCCTTTTAAAAAAGAGCCTGTATATTATTCCTGTATGAGAAGGTTGACCTAAAGCACAGAGCCTGAGATCCCTATCCTGTCACATTAGACCTTCAGCAACCTGGAACTGGCCCTCTCCATGGCCGTTCTCCACCCTACTTCTCTGGCATTTTATTCTTTAGCAAAATATAAGGCTGCTTACAATTCCCCAACACACAACGCATGATTTTATGCTTTCTTACCCTTGTTCACTCTGTCCCCTCTGCTTGTAATGTCCTTCCCTTCCCAACTTCCTCATCCCTTAGCTGTGTCCTTTTCTGACTCCTATTCAGTCTCAGTTCAACTGCCATCTTTTCCCAAAAATCCTCTGTGAAGACCACCCACCTCCTCCATCAGCACCGTCACCAATCCCGGGCCCTGAGTGAAGTGGACCTCAAGGGGACTCCCATTTTCCCACACATCTGTCTCCAAACAGACTATAAACTCCAAGATCTCAGGGACAGTGTCTTCTCCATCTTTCAGTCTCCAGCTCTTAGCACAGTGGTCATCTGAATGTTAAATGAAGGTGTGCCTGTGTGCCTATGTGGGATGGAAACAGTTTCAGCCACAGTTCCAAGATTGCTGCTTGCATTCTAATTTATACTTCTGCTAAAAGAGGTATTGCAATTGCCCCATGCGGGAGGTTAGTATCAGAAGTTTGTCACCTAAGCAGTGAGCAAACTCACACAAAGATAACTGTCATTAAAAGTGACTTATTTTTCCTCTTTGATTGGCTACATGCTTTTTTTATGAAAAAGATTTGTGGATTTAAGGATATGGAAAGATATCAGCAGCTCAAAAATTTTAGTCTTGTTTTGCTGGAGTGCCCTGGGTACACAGGAATCTAATGGAAGAAAGGACTGGAAAGATAGAATGGGTCCACATTTTAAATGACTTTAATGACTTTGAAAGCCAAAATAAAGCTGTATATTTTGCTTTCTATATACTGAGTAGTTCTGCTTTTCTGGAAAGGAACATGACATATTTCCTTTTGTACAGACCAAAGTGTTACACACCGTTTCTCTATACTAAGCATAATGGGATCAGAGTTCTATTAATCTCTACTTCTAAAATGACAGATAATTTAATTACTCCCATTTGGATTTTGAAACTCATATACTTATATATGTGTGTATCTTGAACTTTTAATATTTCACAGATAATAAAATCACTTTATTTTCCAGATTGCTCTTTTGCTAATAATTAGCTGCCATCATTTCTCATAATAGCTTAAAATAAAACCCTGTTCTCTCTATAAACTGGCTGGTTCAAATTTACACTGGACTGATTAAGTGGTCAGGTCAGATTATTATTTTTTTGAAAACTAGTTAAAGCAGTTTAGCAGTTATCAAAAAGCAGCTCTGCCTATTTTAGCTGAATCTTTTGTTATATTTAAAAGTTATATTGTATCTCATTTGGGGTTATTTAACTTTTAAAGTCCTTTTAAAAATAGGATGGTAACTCATTATGTGGGGATAAAAAGGTATGAGATATGACAATAAATATAAGATTTAAATTTCAAGTACGCCTGACACAATTCATTATTACAGTCAAGTTAAACATGAATAGAATTGCCAAAAACACAGAAATAACACTCTCTGACTAACCAATGGAGGATTACCTGAGATCCATGCTGCAAAGCTGATGATGTATTAATTGCGTTTAGATTAATCTAGTCTATGGAAATGTACTCAGTGAAATTAACTTTGAAATAGAGCCATTGTATATGTGTGGGATATTCATAGCATTAAATTAGAACCCACATTTCCCTTTTTAAATGGCTCTTTATATGCCATTTGTGGAGCCATTACAAAATTTCAGCTTTTTAAAACCCATATATTAAGGCTTACATTTTACCCAATAAATTACACTTAATGGGTAGCTAAGTAACCTTTTTGTTTTGACTTTTGTTTTTGAAACTTAGTCTTAAATCACTAAATCATGGACTTTTCTACTTGGTAGAGACAAAACTGTACTTTAGCTTTCATTTTTTTCAGGTAAACTAAAACTCTAAAAGGTAAACTGTTTTAGTTTATCTGATGCCTTATAAGGAGAATAAATCTTGGAGGTGAAGTACCGCTTGGTGTCTAAACATCTTGCAACATTTCCAGGTCAATATTCTGAACATCTCCTTGTAGCATTTTCTTTTTGCAACTCTCTGAATGTGATGGAAGAGTTGGAATGAAAGTGTATTTGTCCTGGAATATCAAATACTCTCTCAACCTTTTAAGGAAAAGCCTCTTTTGTGTTCATTTTAATCTCATTTGCCTTTTTTCCCCTAATGTTAAAAACAGATTGCAGGTGGGAAATTCTGCTTAATTAAAATTTGAATGAGTTGGGTTTAATTTATCAAGGTTTAATTATAAATTAAATATATGTAAATTAAATGTGACCATGGATCCAAGCAGACTGCTTCTATTCATTACAACTAATCCTTTCCTAGATTTGAAAACTGCATTACTAATATATCAAAACCAACTTTGTGATTTTCTAAAAACAGACATGTATTTTTACATCTGAGAAGTACTATGTTCCAAAGGAAACAGTAACATTCCTCGGTATCTCAGCAGCAATATTTATTATTTTTTCAGTGAAATTCATATTTATCAAGAAATGCCAGTGTGATTTTCTTGAGCCAAATACTCTGTACAATATAAGTTTATATGGGTTTATTTAATGTATGTGTGTGTTTCATAAATACTTCCAAATTACATGAATTCTCTCTAATAAATTTTACTGTATAATTAGTTCCCTTATTATTTTACGGGTTTACCAGATTACAAATGGCATATTTATGTAGTGTATGATTTTCTTTTCCACATTCAGGTTCTCTCTTTAGGAGCGGATGTCCTACCTGAATACAAACTGCAGACACCACGCATCAACAAGTTTACGATATTGCACTACAGCCCTTTCAAGGCAGTCTGGGACTGGCTTATCCTGCTGTTGGTCATATACACTGCTATATTTACTCCCTACTCTGCAGCCTTCCTCCTCAATGACAGAGAAGAACAGAAAAGACGAGAATGTGGCTATTCTTGTAGCCCTTTGAATGTGGTAGACTTGATTGTGGATATTATGTTTATCATAGATATTTTAATAAACTTCAGAACAACGTATGTAAATCAGAATGAAGAAGTGGTAAGTGATCCCGCCAAAATAGCAATACACTACTTCAAAGGCTGGTTCCTGATTGACATGGTTGCAGCAATTCCTTTTGACTTGCTGATTTTTGGATCAGGTTCTGATGAGGTAAGAACTGCTTAAGATTCTTATTTTCTGAAAGATTGCAATTATAAAAGTGAATCTATTTTAACTGCAAAAAGAATAGTTGCTTTGCAAGCTTCTTGTATCTCACAGATAAAATTCATTTTCAATTGGGGATGCTACAGAATGAAATGAAACCATTTTGCCATTGCAAATCAAATTCTTTCTCTTGCAAAAGATTCTCCATTCTTTACCCACCAAATTAAACTTGGAAACAAGTGGTCCATAGCACACAGCACATCCCCAGGATTTAAAATCTCTAGTTATTAACTTCACGGGTGTAAAACTGTCAAATATTAAGTATGTCTCTGTTTTTCTTAACTCATTATTAAGGTTTGAGACAGCAGAGTTTTGTTTTTTGTTCAAATTATGTGAAGAGGGCACCTTCTGAAATGTCTTATTCAAATATGCTTTCTCTTAAATAATATTCAGCTTGGAAAGTACTTTTTGTGTCTCCCAATGCCTAATAAAGTTGGAAACTAAGAAAATACGAGAAGTGTATGTATTGTGCATTTTCTGGATAGAGGGTCCAGAACTTTAATCAGCTCCTCAAAAGACTCTTTGATCCAAAAGAAGTTAAGTTTTCCTACAGTTCACTTCATCTAATTTCCATTATTATTACCATTTATAAACTTTCTGGATTCTATAACGGAAAGATTTACAGAATGCTTGAAAGTAGTTCCAAGGGAATAGGTTGAAAAACTCCTCAATATGTTGGATTTTTAAAAATTGTGTCTTTTTCTACATAAGAACCCTGCCCTGCACCAACTTCCTCCTCTCCCCAACAAAGAGGAGACCAACTCTTGGCAGATGGTTGCTTCCTAGCCAATGAAGACTTTAGAACAAGATAATCCTCCTCGACCAAGGCGAACCAAAAGATTTTGTTTCTAAATCTATTTATTTGTTAGAAATAAACTCTGATCGAACTATGAGTCAGTTAAGAGCAGGGTAATGAAACAATACATTTTTCCTGGGTTCTATAATTTTAAACAAAGTCCCAACCTGACTTTCCTCATCTGTAAAAGGATGATAATAATATTACCTTCTCCTCTTGCTTTTTTTTTCTAATTTGAGACTCTAATGAGATAATACATGTGACCCAGCAAAATACTTTTTAAAAATCAGCTGTTCTTAATTAGCTGAACTTTTAATATTAGCTACTCCTAACTTTGGGTTTTAACTAAAAGAGAGTGAAATACTTCTTTATTAATATATATCTTTGAGTTTTTTATAATGGGTGATTCATACCATTACGCCAAATAAGCTTATGTTGATGAACAATAAAATAAAACCTCATTCTTTCAAACGTTAAAATATATGCACCAACAGCAAACATTAGTGATTTGTAGACAAGCTTAGAAGTATAATGGGAGAAGTTTTAAGAAGTTTGTGTCTTTTAAATTTTAAAGTCTGAATTTTAAAATGCACTAAAAATTCTGGACATAATGTAAGTGTTACCCCCAAATTAAAATCTAGTACTGCTGCCAATGTAGATCTTAGAACTAGAAGTAACCACAGGAAATTATCTCGTTCAATCCTCTGCCTAGGAAGCTAAAGTACTATTATTCCCATTTTACAGAATGAGATTGTTGAAACCTAGAATTGTTCAGTGATGCACTCAGTCCTATTTTCTGCATTACTCTTAATTACTAATATAATACTTTATTTATTCAAAATGTTTTTGTTGGGTACCCTTCAAAGTGACAGGCACTGTCCTAGGTTTAGAGATTCAGAAGTAAATCAGACAAAGTTTGTGTTGTCCAGGAACTTACATTCTAGAATTGAGGAAGAGGGATAGGGGATGGCAGAGGGCAAAAGACCATTAATAAACAAACCAACAAACACAGTGCAGAAAGGTTTCAGGAAAGAGTAAATGCTGTAATGATAGCAAAGCAGGTGGATGTGATAGAGAATGACCTGGATGGATGGCTAACTTGAATTGGAAATTACAAAAGGCCAGTAAGGAGAGGCCATTTGAGTTGAGACTTGATAGGAAGCAACCATCCACATGAGACCACCGTGCAGAGCATTTCACACAGAAGGAAACACTAGTGAAAATGTTGCATTTGGGGAACAAGTTTGTTATGGTAGAGGAACAGAAAGATGGCTGGTGGCTGCCAGGCTGAACCACACAGTAAGAGGTGGAATGCTAAGGTTTGAGAAGGCAGAGACAGAGACCAAATCACCTAGATATGTGGGATTTCTTACTTATTCTGGCTGCAATGGAGTCTTTGGAACAGGTATGATATTATCCAATGGACATTTTGAAGACTGCAAAGGCTGTCATCTGCAGACTGGAGAGTCATGCTAGGAGCAGGGAACTAGTTCAGACCACATGTTGTGATGCAGGACAAAACAACAGCTTGGAAGCAGCAGAAATGAAGAAAAGTAAAGAAATTTGGGATATATTTTGGAGGTGAGCTGCCAAGGCTTGTTTATGGATTAAGTATTGAATGGAAGAGTAGGAGAAAAAGCAGAATTAAGGGTGGTGCAAACATTTTTTGTTGCTTGTTTATTCTTATTGAAACATTTCTTTGGTGAAGGGCAGGAGGGTTGCTGAAGCAAAATTATAAATGGTAATGCATTTATTCAGATGGAAAAACCTTAGGGAGAAAAAGTGTGTTGTGGGGAAGAAATTCCAGTTTTAGCCACCTTAAGTTTGTGATGACTATTGGTTATTGAACTACAGGTGACATGTAGGCAAGTCAAGCACCCCATGAGCACCTAGAAAAATAATATGTGAGTATAAGAAGAGAAATGAGATCCATTAAATTAAATGTTAGATACAATCCTGACAAACATTGTTTTGGATCAGCTTCTAGACAAGAACCATGTGTCAGTTTTCTGTGTGGATCTGTTAAGGGTCTGGAGACATATATTTGACAGGTCAAAAATAAAGCCTTAAAACCTACACTTTTTAAAGTGGCAGGGATTTTGTTGTTTAGATATACAAGATCCAGTAGCCATATCTGGGATAAAGAGGAATCCCAGGAGAGGGCTTTCATATGTTCATAGATGAATATTTCTACACAATAAATGCATAAGTACATAAATAAATGCATACGTACATAAATAAACAAATTAAGAGTGATTTTCAACAAATTATAAGAACAGTCATAATTTCTTAATTGCTTAATTTTAAGACACGGTCTCATTCTGTCACCCAAGCTAGAGTGCAGTGGTGTGATCTCAGCTCAATGCAGCCTCTGCCTCCAGGGCTCAAGTGATCCTCTCCCTCAGCCCCCTGAGGAGCTGGGACTACAGGCAGATGCCACCATATCCGGCTAATTTTCATATTTTTTTGCAGAGAGTGTTTCACTATGTTGCCCAGGCTGATCTCAAACTCTGAGCTCAAGTGATCTTGCCTCAGCCTCCCAAAGTGCTGGAATTACAGGCGTGAGCCAGTGTGCCTGGCCCTAAAATGTTTTCTATCCATCAAAGCATCATAGATGAGCTTAGAAAACATAATTTTGTCAATGTCAATTAAACATTAATATCTTCTTTGCCAATTTCCCTAAATGTTAAGATACTGTAACACTTTTATTTACATTCAACCCTAGAAAAAAAATCAAATTTTTATCTATATTATGTAATTTATGTAACAGGTGTTAATAAATGCTAAGAGGATATATTGGCATATACGTTTTTACTAAAGAAGACATGGCACGGCCGGGCGCAGTGGCTCACGCCTGTAATCCCAGCATTTTGGGAGGCCAAGACTGGTGGATCACGAGGTCAGGAGATCGAGACCATCCTGGCTAACATGGTGAAACCCCATCTCTACTAAAAATACAAAAAAATTAGCCGGGCGTGGTGGTGGGCGCCTGTAGTCCCAGCTACTCGGGAGGCTGAGGCAGGAGAATGGTGTGAACCTGGGAGGCGGAGCTTGCAGTGAGCAGAGATCGCACCACTGCACTGCACTCCAGCCTGGGCAAAAGCACGAGACTCCATCTCAAAAAAAAAAAAAAGAAGAAGACATAACTATTTAATTTTTTTCTTACATGATTACAAATCACCTACAATAACTAGAGGATATTCTATAATGTTAAAAAACATGTTGAAGAAAATAAATACTGGCAATAACTGGGCTTGCCTATGTCATTAATATCTTCCTGATGATAATGCCATCCAGAGAGACAATAAAAAGATTCTCTATTTCCTAATTTCTGCATCAGCAAACATCATACCACCCATTACGTCAATCATTGGCAAATTTTCTCTGTATCATTGGTTCAAAGGAATAATGTTATTGGCTCAGTCTCCAGAAAGTTAACTTTTGATTATCCGCCTCATATTTTCCCGTATTTAGCTCATCTGTGGCAAATCTTAATTTCAGAGATATTAGCAGCAGAAATCTACAAAACTCTGCTCAATTACATGCTTCATTAACCTCTTACTCCCCAGAAAATTAGGATTCTTGCAATTAATTATTTGCTTCATTGACCCCTTTCCTTTCACACTTTACCGTTATTTTTTCTGAATCCTGAATACAAGCAAAGAAGGACTTTGAAACCTAAGTAACTGCCGTGCTCTTTGAGGGAAAATTCCAATAGAAAAGAGGGATTCTGATCATAATAATATGTTTGATTTATTAGTCTGATAGATGAATTATGAAATTGATGCAAGGAAAACATTAGCAGGTATCTATATGCCAACTCTGAGCATTTCGACAGCTGAACTTGATCTTTATAATAGATATCTTTAGTTTACTTCTAAAACATCCAATATAATCATTTTCAACTTTTAGGAACAAATCATATTTTGCAGACACATATACATATACATGTCTACACATAAAGTTGCTAAGTCTCCTTAGATGGTTTTTGGGAGTTTAGACAGAAGTTTCTATTGGCTTATATTTGGAGCTATTGGTCATGCCTCTAAAAACGTATGGCATGACTTTTAAGAGATATAAGATCCCCAATGGAAAAATTATTCTGCTTTTAGTTGATCATTTGTTTGTTTGTATGTGATTGATTGTCTACATTTTGCTAGAGATGGCATAAAGTATAATCATTGGTAAAATATTTCTCAGGACAAGTCAAATTATCATTTAAAAAATATGACATCCTTAGTTATTTATTTGTTGTAACATTTGCATACTACTGTTTAGAATCACTTGATGGTCAGTTGTCTGCTACTGTACAGAAAGCCAAAGTGAGTTCAAACTGCAGAAAAATAAAATGTTAATTATAAAACAAAACAAAAATAAATGTCTCAATAATAAAGGTTATTAAATATTGAAATGAGTTTCCCAGTGAAATTGTAAAAATCTCCTCTTTAAAAGCCATACTTTAGAAGTATTTGTGAGGTCTGATATAAATAAGTTACAATCTAGGTAATTCCCCAAGGTTGTAGACACATTCAAAATATATCTCTTTGATTGTATTAGTAAATGTGTCCTTAGAAATATTGCAATGATGTAGTTAAGCTGAACAAAGGACTAGAAACTAGTTTCCAATATTGTTGAGATTTATTGGATAAATAATTGAATAATGTATATAAGTACCAGAACTTAGAGGGGACTAGCTGAAATGAAATCTAAAGCAAAACATGAGTGTGGAGTAATGAAATTTATTACTTGTCTAGTGTTAACATTTCTCCACTTGCACCCAAATATTTATTGACAAAAAGGACAAGTGATGGATTAAGTAGAAAGTTTCAGTGATCATTCATTCTGTCAACCCTGCATATAAAACCAAAGATCACATACTTACATATTTTTATTTATAGAATAAGAATTGTATCACTTATTTATAGGCAAAGGTTTTAGAGAGTAAATTTCTAAAATAATATGCTTTAAATATAAGATTCTTAAAAATGTTTACTAAAAAATAAGGTACAATTATTTTTCAAAAATGTTTTAATATTTTTGAACAAAATTTTTTTCTTATTAATGAGTCTCTCTTCGTTTAACTGTAGACAATTTATTCTTGAGTAGAGAATTGTTTAATACTGACAAGAAGTTACTTATTCTAATTTCAAGCCTTCAAAAAGAATTCCACTGGCATGAAGAGAGAATTTTGCCTGATTTATTGTAAAATATCCACAAAAAACGACCACACAGTCTTCTTGAGTCTGTACCTAGTATCTAACATACATACAAAACTTCATTGTTTAGAATATATATATATATATAGTTAAATAATGTTTAGTTTAAAAATTAATATATCTAATAAAGGAAACTAACTTCTACCTCAATATAAGAAGGTATCTAGGGCTTTAGTAAACAGTGGATGTGGATGTATTTTTAAAGTTTTGAAATTGAATGATATTAATCAGCCACCCAGCAAAATGAATAATTGAATTTTTGGAAAAAGAGTTACTTTAGATTAAAAACAATAATATTGACAAGATACATTAAAAATAAAAATCTCACAGAGACTGACTTTACTGTGACATTTTGGAAAAAAAGAGTTAGAAAATTATTCAATCATAATAAATGAGTTGAGTTCTGAGATAGCATGGGTGCTGGTGGGTGAAGACTTGACTTGTTAAGAGTCCATTATGTCCCCTTTGCTATACTTAGTGGCAGGACTGGAAAACAAAGTGCCTTGCTTCAATGTACTGCAAAATGACTCACCTCTTTTTATATCTTATTTTCATTATGTGTTTGTATTTTATAACAGTAACCACATTTTGCCATCTAGTGAGCTTTTATGCTCTTTTTAGTTGCTTTCAAGAATAACAATAAACAGACAATATTTTTCTAATACCAGTGAAAAGTTTAAGAAATACCATCTAAGAGAGTTTTTTATCTCTAGTTTTTAAAATTGTGAAAAAATTTATGGATAGTTACATTTATTGTATTTTCAAAAATCAAAAAATTGAGATTTCCATAATGTCTGGATATTACATGAAATTAGATGTGCTGGGAGATAATTATGCATTCTGAAAGCAATTATACTCTGTCAAATTCTGATCTTAGCACAATATAATAAAGTAGTTGTTGGTCCTGTTTCTCACTTGCAGGTAACATAAAGATGGCCCATTAAACTAAACAATGGGGCTAAGGGTTCATAACAAATTGGCAGGAGAAGATTAATAAATATTAAATCTACTCTCTCTTAGATTTTAATGCAATCACTTGTCTCTATTCTGCAATCTGGGGCAAAACACCTTAAGTCTTTAAAGAAATATTAAAATGATAAGCAGGAAAGAGTTATTACAATCCTAAGCATCACCTAGAAGATGTGTTATACACAACTGTAGCTAACAAAGAATGCCCAGGTGTGTTAGCCACAATTTGATAACAATAGAAGTAAGGCAAGGCATCTGTTACATTGTGAAGCCAGCATATGTAGTTATTCTGGAGTACATGTTACAGAATTACAAGAGAATAGCTTTGACTGTTGAAGTCAGTATTCACTCATCCTTATAATGCAACTGAGAGATATAATTACAACTTAGTAATTTCTTCCCCTTCCCCCTCCTTTGTGACTCTCTCATTACTTCTGCAATTATTTAGCATGAATACTGTCATACATGTTGAGACTTCAACATGTCCCATATCTCTTAAACTTTCTTTTTCCAGAAATGATGTCACTTGTATGTTACTATGTACGTTATATTGATTTATCTGCTTAGAGAACTTACTGTCATATAGATTTTAACTTCATTTTGATAGAATGCTAGAAGAAACATCAGAGATTTCTTTGGAAGGAAGGCAAAAAGGAAGGTTGCATGCACAGCAGATTTCATTGCTTTTCTTATCATAACATCATTTTTACTCTACCATCTTTACAACCAGCAGAGTCATTAGTACTTATTACCACAATATGTTATAAAAACAGCTCATTTATTTTAAAGCTTTTCACTTCATTTAACCAACTATTTGGAGAATTTTTATTATACTTCATTTATTTTAAGGATCAGAAAGAAATTTTGCTCCAAAAACAAGAAAATTTTAACAATAATTCTCAAATATTTCTAATTTCTCAGGACAAATAAACAGAAAGTAGAATTAAGAGGAAAAATAAACACAGGAAGCTGAGCTGTGTAGAAATGGTGAAATGTTGAACCAGGGTGACTCCTACCAGAGTCTGAGCAGTCAGTGTGCCTACATGAAGTCCCTGTCTTTCAATGCCCCTGCCATTTCTTGAGGGGAGCTGCAAGGCCAGTACGGAAAGGCCCCCAGTTGTGATTCCAGATATCTAAGTGTTGCATTTAAAAAGGGTGGAAGCTCTTTCAACCCATTTCACAACATAAAGTTCCTGCTTATTGATGGAAAGAAAAATGTAAAGGATGTTTAAATAGAAACGCAGAGTTCCTGTTTATTGGGTACTATCTATAACTCTGTAAGGTTGGCCTTATTATTTGTATTCACAGATGAAGAAACTACACTTCATATACAGATGAAGTGTAAGATTAAATGAATAACTTATCCAAGGGGACATTCTGCGGAGGCAGAATTCAAACATAAGTTTGTCTGTTCCAAAGTCCTAGCACATAACTGCTAAGCTAAAATATTGATAATACATATATTAGAAAGTTTGCTTTTCTCTCAGGGATCCAGCCAATAATAACTTAAAACCTATATTCATTCATAGGGAAGAAATATACTTTTAAACCTATAAAGAAGAAAAAAAGCAAGCACCTTCATTCCACTCTGAAAAACAACTCAGTACTGAAAACAGAGAAGACTCACCTCTCTAAACATCCCCAAATGAGCAGAGACCAGAGTCTAGTTACGATAAACACGTGTCAACTACACAAGTTCCTCTCACCTTTAAAGGGTTCCAATACTAACAGAGAATAATTCAGGGGAGACTAAGTGATCCCCTTTCCCTTGTGATCACTATGGCACAAGGGAAAAACAAGAAACTGTGAAACACTTATTAGAACATTCTTTTAAAGGCAGGGTCTTGCTCTGTTGCCCAGGCTCGAGTGCAATGGCACAGTAATAGCTCACTGCAATCTCAAATTCCTGGGCTCAAGTGATCCTCCACCTCAGCCTCTAGAATAGCTGGGACTACAGGCATCCACCACCATACCCAGCTAATTTATTTTATTTTATTTTAATTTTTTGTATAGGCCGAGTCTCACTATACTGCCCAGGCTGGTCTCAAATACCTGGGCTCAAGTGATCCTACTGCTTCAGCCTGCCAAAATACTGGGATTATAGGCACAAGCCACCACACCCAGCCAGAACATTTTAATGAAAAAGTTTTTTTAATATTTAGTGCTCCTTTGTCATCATCAATATTAATACATAGGGTGTGGTAGTTATTCCATGTGCTATTTCTTCCATTAAGATATAAGTGTTCTTAACGTAGTTGGATGTGCTTTGGGAAATAAGCAGCAACAATGAACAGATAAAATAACTCAATAATTGATTGGTAAACATGATGTAACTATGGAATAATTATATGCCCTGTGAATTATATAGTACTTATAGTTGACATTATTTAGGAAACCTAAGAAATGAACTTGTAATTTGTACTTCTCAGATTTGAAGTCCAAACAACCAGTTAAGTATCCTGTTATATAGAAGTAGCCTATCATTAGATACCTGGTCAGTAATAATCACCCAATTAGTTACACATATCATAGCCAAAAGCAAAATGCAATTATAATATCACTGGGACATCAAGAAATAATTTCTCAATTTAGCACACTTAGGAATAAAAAATGCATTTAAATGTAGTGCCTAATTCATGCATGCAATCATCCAATAAGTGTTCCCACAGTTATGGGAAGAAGGGGCTTGACTGGCTCCTTCTCATTATCCAGATGGTTTGCAACTCAAATGTCAGCTCCTCAGCAAGGCCCTTCTTGGTCTTCATTTTTAAAGCAGTTTCTACCCCAATCCATGCCTCCAAATACCCTCTATCATATTTCTCTGCTTACTATCATCATGGCACTTTTCTCTCTCTGAAATTAATTATTTGTTTGTTTTTAAAAAATCTCTCTCTCCTCAGTAGATTATGATCTTGTTTTCTCTTCATTAGATTAGACACTTTGTCTATTAAATAACTGTCTCTATTAGGAAAGTAACCATGTCTGTTTGTTTAACTCTATAATATCAGTGTGTGGCCTTAGTAGGCACACAGTAACACACTAGAATGTATGTTGGTGAATGAATGAGTCACTGAGGACTTATGCAAGGCACTTAGAACATAAAACAAGACAGATTCTCTGCCCCATGTCTTGCATGCCACAATACTGAATTAATGTGTCATGCACTTTCAAAGTATTTTCCAAAGCAGGTATCACATAAAAGAAAGAACTAAGTTTAATACCGAATTTAAATAGGCAGTTATCCTTAATGCTACCATATTGTCTTAACCTGTTTTTGTCCACTGTTTCATATGAATGTACTTTGAATTGTTGCCGACTGTTTCTGACTATGTACATTTATTTCTACAGACAACAACATTAATTGGTCTTTTGAAGACTGCCCGACTCCTCCGTCTTGTGCGCGTGGCCAGGAAACTGGATCGATATTCAGAATATGGCGCTGCTGTTCTAATGCTCTTAATGTGCATCTTTGCCCTGATTGCTCACTGGCTGGCTTGCATTTGGTATGCGATTGGGAATGTAGAAAGGCCTTATCTGACTGACAAAATCGGATGGTTGGATTCCTTAGGACAACAAATTGGGAAACGTTACAATGACAGTGACTCAAGTTCTGGACCATCCATTAAAGACAAATACGTCACAGCACTTTATTTTACCTTCAGCAGTTTAACCAGTGTAGGATTCGGGAATGTGTCTCCTAACACGAATTCGGAGAAAATCTTTTCAATTTGTGTCATGTTGATTGGCTGTAAGTAGCTTTCTCTTCTGTTGTCTATTAGGATAGAATAACACCTTGAAATTAATATTTCTACAATCTTTAGAGTAAGGCAAAGAAAAAAATTACAGAAAATCGAGAAGATAATGGGATTACATATATGGGTACTGTATTCCATCAAATCTGATTCTCTCTGTGAAGTGGAGACACCAAAAGGTCTTTTTGAACTTTAGGGAACTATGGGCATAAAATTGGAGCAACATGGTTTCAGGAATTGAAACTTGCAGTCCAGTTTTACTGCTATAAAAAGAGTATCTGTAATTTATTACCAATGGTTATTTTCTATTTCAAGCTGAGGTTAGATTAGAATGGGAAATACTCATTTACACTACTTGATAGGTAGATAGATAGATAGATAGATAGATAGATAGATAGATAGAAAAAAATGTACAAACATAAAAAATGTTAACCATATATATCATTACAACAATTATTCTGTAAACTGATCTTTCATATACATGTGTATGTGTGTATATATATATATATACATGCAACATACACATACCTATTTATACATAATATACATGTAATTTTCTCTGTCATTGACTAAAAATTTCTTTTCCTGTGACATTATGTCAAGATCTAAGTGATTGGTTAATGTCATGAGCATCATTCGTAACAGATATTCTTTGGAATTAAAAAAGCTTTGTTAAAAGATGTTTTAATATTAACATGTATTTTTTAATAACACTGCAGAACCACTGAAGGTGAACTTGCTGTTTCCAGGCAGCAATCAGCAAAAGCATAAAAGCATGATGGATTTTGTTTTCATTTTTTTACCATATTTTAAAAAATAATTTCAAATTTTATTTTAGATTCAGGGGATATGTGCGCAGGTTTGTTACATGGGTATATTGTGTGATGCTGAAGTTTGGGGTATGAATGATTCCCATCACCCAGATCATGAGCATAGTACCCAATAGGTAGTTTTTCAGTCCTTGCCCTTTATCTCACTCTACTGGTCCTCCATGTCTATTGTTCTCATCTTTATGTCCATGTGTACATAATGCTTAGCCTCCACTTTTAAGTGAGAACATGTGGTCTTTGGTTTTCTGTTCATGTATTAATTCACTTAGGATAATGGCCTCCAGCTGCAGCCATGTTGCTGCAAAGGACATGCTTTTTTTTCTTTTTTATGGCTGCATAGTAGTCCATATTGTATATGTACTACATTTTATTTATCCAGTTTACTGTTGATGGACATCTAGGTTGATTCCATGTCTTCTTCAATGTGAATACTGCTGCAATGAACATATAAGTACATGTGTCTTTTTGGTAGAACGATTTATTTTTCTTCAGGCGTATACTCAGAAATGGAATTGTTGGGTCGAATGATAATTCTGTTTTAAGTTGTTTGAGAAACCTTCAAACTGCATTTCACAGTTGCTGAACTAATTTGTATTTCCCTCAAGCAATAAATGCTTATATTCCCCAATATAAGCATTCCATTTTCTCCACAGCCTCACCAGCATCTGTTATCCAGATGGTATTTCCTAAGTTTTCTTCTAGGATTCTTATGGTTTGAGGTCTTACATTCCAATCTTAAATCCATCTTGATTTAATTTTTGTAGATGGTGAAAGATAGGGGTCCAGTTCAACACTTCTGCATATGGCTAGCCAGCTGTCTTAGCACCATTTATTGAATAGGGAGTCCTTTATACATTGCTTATTTTCATCAACTTTGTTGAAGATCAGATGGCTGCAGGTGTGCACCTTGTTTTCTATTCCATTCTATTGGTTTATGTGTCTGTTTTTGTACCAGTACCATGCTCTTTTGGTTACTGTGGCCTTATAGTATAGTTTGAAGTCTGGTAATGTGATGCCTCCAGCTTTGTTCTTTTTGTTTAGGATTGCTTTGGCTATTCAGGCTCTGTTTCACTTTCTATAAATTTCATAATAGTTTTTTCTAATTCTGTGGAAAATGACATTGGTAGTTTGATAGGAATAGCATTGAATCTGTAAATTGCTTTGGGGAGTATGGCCATTTTAACAATATTGCCTCTTTCTATTCATGACCATGGAATATTTGTCCATTTGTTTGTGTCATCTATGATTTCTTTCAGCAGTGTTTTGTAGGTCTCCTTTTAGAGAGCTTTCACCTCCTTGGTTAGATATATTCCTTGCTATTTTATTTTTGACTATTGTAAATGGGATTGCATTCTTGATTTGGAACATTATTGGTTCATAGAAATGCTGCTAGTTTTTGTACATTGATTCTGTATCTTGAAACTTTACTGAAGACATTTATCATTTCTAGTATCTTTTTGGTTGTTTATAGGAATGGAATAATATTATCAGCAAAGAGAGATAATTTGACTTCTTCTTTTCCTGTTTGGAGGCCTTTTATTTCTTTCTCTTGCCTGCTTGTTCTAGCTGGGACTTCCAGTGCTAAGTTGAATAGGAGTAGTGAGAGTGGGCATCCTTGTGTTGCTCCTGCTTAATGGGAATGCTTCCAGCTTTTTCCCATTCATGATATTGGCCGTGGGTTTGCAATAGATTGCTTTTATTATTTTGAAGTATGATCTTTCAATGCCTAGTTTGTTGAGGGTTTTTAATCAGGAAAATTTTGGATTTTAAGCATGGTTTATTTCTAAAGATTCAAAAAGAACATCATCCTTAGAATGTATAGAAAGTTGAAAATAGATCCTGAAAGTTGGTTTTTAAATGTCAACATGATAATAAAATGTGCTTAGATAAATCTCTATTAATGAAATTTAAATAAATTCACCAACTTTATTGTCTACTTTATATAAAATGTACTTTTCATATTTTTAGTGTTTTTATTTTAGTAGCATTTGTATAAGCAAATAACATTACATTTCAATAACTATTAAGACATTCTACAAATTCAGTCCAAGTCTAGGCTGCAAACACAGAAGTAACATTGTACCCAGAAAGAAATGGAAGTTGAATCTCCTAGAATAAAATAGAAATATGTATTCCAGAGAGACAGAACACAGAGCAAACACAGTTCCAACCATTTTGTGATTACAACTACTAGTAAACACTTTATAGGGGTCATCTGCTTTAGTGGCATAGGTATCAAACAAGGAAATAATTGATCTTAAACATGTATATAGCAGAAATATCTTTTTAAGAAAATAGAACCTGTATTTTGAAACTTAGAATTTTTAAGAAAGAATTTTTAAAATGCACTTAAGTTTAGCCAGTTCACCACTCAGTAATCCACACCACTTGTGAGGATTAAGTAAAATATGTAGTGCTATTTATCATGTGGATTTTTTAAAATTGAAGATAACTCAGTTCTTTACTTGCTCTACACCTAATCTCCATTCCCTCAATCAGGGAATTTTAGGCAATTTTCTTCTTTTGTCCTTCCTTCCTTCCTTTCTTCTTTCCTTCCTTATTTTCCTTTTTAATATAGCACTAGACTATTTCTATTAATTTATTAAGAATAATACATGTTTTCTGCAGATGAATTGTATCTTTCAAGAAAAAAGAAAACACTCTAAT